>NC_056741.1:1444551523-1444706523 GCF_019279795.1 Protopterus annectens | reverse complement strand
AGTTCAGATATATCAGCCTGTTTCACTGGCAGACAATGGATGAAAATCACAATCTCCATTCTCATCAAAGCAGGGGAGACTTAGTTAAGTAGACAGACAGGCAGGCAGACATGCAGAGTAGAGGCTAAGACTTGCAGACCTCTTAATGATGACTGTATTAGTAGTCAGAAGGAATGTTTTGTTTTCCCACAATTTTGTTTTTCTAGTTTTTGGCTTTCCCACCAGATGATAAGTAGAGTGGGCTGGACTATTAGGACCACACATGGCAGTAGGTCAGGCTTGGGATGCTCTGACTGGGGAACGTAAGGGGAAGGGTACATGCTGGACTGCCTCATTTTTACCATGGTAAGGCTATGTCCACCATCAAGGTCTCTATCTTTACAGAGGAAAGTATGGCAAGGAAGAAGTTTGAGTTCTGCAAAGGGTGGGATTCCAGTTCATAAAGTGAACTTTAGCTCAGAGGTCCTAAGTAGATTGTGTCATTCTTGGGAAGTTTTGGTCTCTGGATATTCTCAATGGAATTTACTGGTTGAATATGTGGTTCTAGGTCTCTCAAACCTGCCTTCTAGTGCACATTTTCTTACTGGTCTGCTGGAGAACTGGAATAAATAACTTTATCTGATTTATTTTGCTTCATGAACACGTGTCTGTGGTGATTTTCTCTAAGTATTTTCATATCTCTTGAGTTTTTTAAAGTTTGCACATTTGTTTCTTTTCTAATGACAAATGATCTGCAAAAGAAAGTACTGTTACTGTATTTTAAAGATGCAGTAGAAATATTTAGCATCATAATTGCACATTTAAAATAGGAAATGCTATCATTATGCACTCTTTTATTTATATTTATATTTGGAAAATTTTCAGAAAGAAAGCTGTGATTTTAAACACTTGCTGGTTACAAAGTAAATACCAAACTCGCATTGTTGGGTTAATGAAGCCTAGCACAGCATAATGTCCATTTATTTCATTTTTAATGAATATTTTTTCATCATTGCTCATGGTTGTATACCATTTGTTCAGTTTTCTGGCAAAGTTTTCCATTTTTAAAAAGTGTCAAAACCAAAGCTAGATTCAAAGAATTGAAAGTAAATAGTATTCCCAAAAAGGCACATTGTTTGCCATGCAGTGGGATCTTACAAGAGGGAAAAGAGAAAGAAGGATCATTGTGTGCTTGAACGCATTCAGTTCCCAGTCTGGAGACAATGCACATCACAAAAGTGTCTCTCATAGCTCATGTATTTAAACTGAATTGTGACAATGTCTTTATCTGATGGTGCCACAGGCTGCAGTGTTAATGTGATGTTTAATGTAAGACATTTAAAATTTTATGGGAAATATAACAGTGAAAGAGCGTGAGAAATATAAGATTGTTTTGGAAACAATCTTTGGAAACATTTACAGGATGCAGGTTAGATGCCCTCACTGGGGTCTGTCCAAGTTAGAGTTTCTTTCAAAAACAGACACTATCTTTGATTATTGTTACCAGGTCTGGTCTCGTTCATATTTCTGAGAAGAGGATGGTTAAAATGAACTAAATACTGAATATATTGTTTGGACTAATGTAAGTTGATTGTATGAGATGAAAAAAACAAAACAAACCCCCCCCCCCCCGAAATGATTATGTAATTCATTCATTCTCCAATATACAGTTTATCCAGTTAGGGGCCATAGGGGAACCAGTGCACATCCCAGCAGTTAGTGAGTGGAAAGCAGAGAAACTAATCCTGGACAAAACCCCAGTCCACCAAAGGACATACAGCCATACTCAGTTGCCTCTGTGTCTCTCATGTCTAGGAGCAGATTGGAAGATTTCTAGTTCATCTATAAAATGTATTTGAGTTGTAGGAGGAAACCACAAGCATCCAATGAAAAAACACATGGGCAGAGTCAGGACATGAAGTACACATACAGATGGTAATGCAGACAGGAGCTGAATCATATTCACAGAATATAGAGTTTGCAAGGCAGAGTCAGACCATGGACCATAACTGTCTGCCAGTATCCATGCTCATAGGGCACATCATACCTCCAGGAGGGTAAAAAAAGTCAAGCTCCAGATGATTTTACAAGCACCCTTCCCATTGTCAGGGTTTTCCTTAAAGGAAGTAAGTGTATCACTTTGTTTTATGAGTAATGGGAGATGGGGAAGCTATGAGTAAAAAATCTGTCCCTCCAGAGTGCTATATTTATTTGTAGATGGAGATTCTTTAGTTTGAATGTCTGTGGAACAATTTGCTTTGTGGAGGTGAAGGGGATCAAGGTAGATGCTAGATATAAATAACTGCTCAAGTGTCTATATGATATAGAAATGTTTTGGTAGCTGAGATTCTTTATTTTGGTGATCTTTTTAGTTAGGAAATTCTGGGGTCTTTCTAACCACTTCTTTTATTTAAATAGATGCATACTAAAAGGAGCATTGGTCTGAACAGGGAAGCATTTGAAAAAATGGAAACTTCTTTTGATCTGGATGAGATAACTTTGATTATCCATTTGGCTAGATGGAAGGATTTACAAACTACCATTGCTATGTGGTAGTTAATGTATAAGAACTTGTCTACAAAACTGCCAAGATCTCTGATGACCGTATCAGTTAAGAGTAGGGTGCTGCCTTAATCTAAGCTGCTTTTGAGATTTGTTTATCAAAGGTGACAGTGTTATACTTCTTAAAATTTAATTTAAGCTTGTTTCAAATACGCATTGGGAATGGTGTTAAAGGCCTTGTACAGAGCCAAATACATTGGTATGTTGTATGAAATGCATGCTGCTATCTACAATTTCAGTGACTAATTCAAAGATGCTTACTAAATTAAGAAGACAAGGTGTTTCCATTGACAAAATCACACTTTTTTAGTATAGAGAAATATGCTTTTCATGCTGGGGCTTATGAAATCAAGCCTAAGAAGTTCCATTATTTTGCAAATTAGGCTTGTTAGGATGGTAGGTCTGTAGTTCCCAGGATTTGAGGTGCTGTCCCTTTTAAGAATGGTATACTGATAGTTATTTTCCATACCTCTTTGGCTATGCTTAAGCTGAACATTTTTAGCAGGGCTTCAGCGACAGCATATTTGGTGCTTTTGATTTAAAAAAACAGGTATATTGCCAGGGTTCACCGAGTGGTATTGTTAGCTTTAGACACCACAGTTAGGGCATGCTTCATATAAATTTTGGAGGGTGGAAGGGACTTGGGGAATTTATTGAACTTCAGTGACTGATTTTGGTGTGAAGTTTTTATTAAATTTATATCCAAGTTTATCAGTAATACCTTTTGGGGTAGGGATGACATACCATTCTAGTTAATTCAGAGCATTGCTGTATATTATTTCTTAATTGTCTGATATAGTGAAAGAAAATGTTACGATTATCCTTGACTTTGGTTGCTAGTTTTAATTTTGTTTCACTTTGATCTTATGTTTACCCTCTTGACACAGTCGTTACTGTGGATAGATTTTGATTTATTGTGAACCTTAATTAGCTTTTCTGTTTTATTATAGAACTTATCAACATGTAGTCATTCCACCAAGGTAGTTTATTTTATGTTCTCCCAAAATATTTGGTGATGCCTGGGCCTACTTGTTTTTTTCTATTTGTAAGATGAGAGTAAAACTCATTGGCAGAAGTAACAGCTGCTACTCATTGGTGTAAGTGGAAGCTGATATTACAAGGGGTCTGGAAATCTTATAGCTCAATTTTGAGAGGTTACTATATAGTTTTTTTAAATGGGCTGTGTCTTTTTAAAGTCCTTGATTTCACAGGTGTCCATTGTGCTGGGTTTAGATGCTTTAAAGGAAAAGAACACTGACTTTTGATTGTATTTGACCAGAGATAAGGATATCATAGAAATACTGCAACTAGGTTCAGTATTAGTGAGGAATGAGGTAAAGAAGATTTTGACCCCTAGTAGGCTGGTTAACTATTTGTATAAGAGTGTTTGTATTTACTAAGTCTTAGAATCTTTGAGTAAACTCAACCCTGTGTGATATGATATAGGTGCTCCATTTAAATAAATGGATAATTGCAATTACCAAGCAGAAAGGTATTTTTATTTATGTATAGTTCATTAAGAACATTTAGAAATATTTCATGGACTTCTGGAGACATTGAAAATGACATATTGCAGGCTATGAATTGATAATTTGTCTTGTCTGGGGTAATTTGAAGTTCAGTAGGTTATATTTCTGGATCATGAGGAATCTGGCTAGACATAATTTGGACTTTATTAAATATTGATGATCCCCAGCAGTTTCTACCAGTTTTGAATGCACAGTAAGTGCATGACAGCTGGCACAAAGGGTTAAGGCTATGAACTGTAGCAATAGTTCCTGTGGTACAAGGCTTGAGTCCATTAGCCCTCATTTGCCTTCTGGGTCTATATTACCAGATCGAAACTTTAGTTAGTCGAATAACTAAAGATCAATCTGGTAATATCGAAATCCAAAAACTACGAACGGCTGATTTCACACAGGGGAAAGAATTCCCTTGGCTACATGAAAAAAAATACTTTTAAACCCAAATCAAGTGGGGGTCTTCACCCCCACACCCCCAATATGAGGGTCTGTGCCCCCCACACACCCCCTTACTAAATATACCAACTCTGAGATCGCTCTACATTGGAGAAAAGGGCATAATCCGCATAACGGCCAAGGGAATTCTTTCCCTGCATGAAATCGTCCGTTCTCGGTTTTTGGATTTCGATATTACCAGATCGATCTTTAGTTATGCGACTAAAGTTTTGATCTGGTAATATAGACCCTGCCTTCTGTGTGTCCTTGAGCAAGTCACTTAACCAATCAGTGCTTTGAGGACACTGTAAATTTAGTCAAGGCTTATCAATGGTCCCTTAGCCTATTAACTACCTATGAACCTAAACCTGGCAAACAGGTAGTGTCAGATCTGCTAGAACACAGAAACTGACATCTTCAAGCCATAAGAGAGCCTCTGGCAACTTATTCTTAAGATTTCTAGCACTGAGCAAAGCAACCTTGATGTTGTCCAGAGTGGAATATACTACAACACTTTTTGTTATCTTGGAATGCCCAGAAAGTAGACTTTGCCTAAAAAATACACTATACAGGCTGCAAGTACTTTTTCAGTATGTGGAATCTGTAGAACAAAATGTGTGGGCCATCCTCAGTGAATTAAATAGGGGTCTTGATCATGATATCCCTGATCGATAGAACGAAGCGCTGTGGTGTAACATTACTAACCACTACATTACAGTTCAGGCCAGTGGTTTACAAAACCATACTAAACTATGTAAAGATGGCCTTGGCACACTAAAGGGATATTTTGTAAAAGGTGCATGTAAATAACAGTTAACTTCCAGGTTTTTCAAACCAGGATCAATTTCATATGCTTTGAAATAAAATTATGAAAGAGAATTAAACCACTTTTGCAAGAAGGAATAACTGAACCTGTGAAGTTCTCAGAATGGACTGCAACCATTGTTCCTGTCATGAAACTGGACAGTTCCATCAGAATCTGTGCTGACTACAAGCTTACACTGAAAAGAATACCATGTTTAGAGCAGTACCCTGTACTCCAGGGTGAGGGTGTATTTGTTGTGTTATCTGATGTCAAACAGTTTTCAACATGTTGGACATGATAGATTTGCAGTAATAAACTGTGTTAAATGAAGATTCTAAAAAAATGTGACGAGAAAATTCTGTTCTGGTATATTTGTTTCATTGTCTCCTCTGCATGTGCTATATTTTAAAGATCTATGGAAAGCATACTGCAATATGTAAAAAATGTTTCAGTTATTTTATCTTGATGATAGTCTAGTAACTGCTAGAGTGTTAAAAGGTAATTTGTGTACATGGACATTAAAAACAGAGACTTACACTTAAAAGCAGCTAAATGTATTTATGGGAAATGAAATGACATTCGTGCATCATACAGTAGAGGGGTTTCATTTAAATGACTGAGTACACAGCTGATGAAATGTTTGTAGCTGTGTCCTGATATACCTAATGGAACAGTAGTTAAATGTAACTGATTGAAAGGTGCACATCATGAATTTAGGTTTACAAGTATGCTGCAAGTTTGTAAAGATGATGTTTTCTTTCTTTGTGAGATTGTAACATGGTGACAATTGAGAATATTACCTTTCCCTGCTTTAATGTTATCTTGAAGTTGTTATATTTAACTACTGGGGGGGTGCACACTTTAAGGAGCTGCTTGGTGTGCTCTCTCTGATCACTGGAGTGTATCCAAAGAGAATCAAAGTCATCCTTTGAAATCTACAGAAAGACAAGTAGTTTTATTTACTGTACTGCACTTTTAAACTGTGTATTACTGAATTGTCACCAACTTTTAACTGTTTTTTTTTAGCAATTTAACTGTTTTTCTGTTTCACTGTTTCAACCGTTTGCTGTTTGAGACTTCTTTTTTCCTGCACTTTGTATTTTCTAGTACTTGTATATTTTATAGCATAGGCAAGATTCAGATTTGCAGAATCTAGACTGTTTGGCATTATCTGAGCACTAAAACCAGCCATCTTACGTTAGAAGGGCCCCCTGCATCCTTGTGGCAGAAGAGTGTAGCAAAGGACCCATCTGAGTTGAAGATTGTTGGAATAAGGCTCATTGTTGAGCATTTCCATTGGCCAACTTGTTTGAAAATTGCTTAACTTGTTTTAAAAATGGTTTTCATAGTTGCTATATAAGCCCCTCATTTGGGTGGGATTGTGCCTGTTTTAACACAGCTCCACAAAGTTTGGAGACCACCCATGGCTGATCTTCATCTGAGCAATCCGAGGCATCTGTCTGCATGTAGCGCACCTTCATGCAGCACTGCGCAGTGGAGGTTACCATTGGCAGTTATAGACATAAAAGCTAAAGTAGATTTTTTTTCCCTTAGAAGCTGCCCGTGCTCCAACTGAGGAGTCCCTTAAGTTGTGTTTAACTGCTCAGAGAGCACCTCAGCTGGCTGAAATCTCCTAATCCCTAATAGTCTTGCATTCCATGACAGCCCCAATAGTATAGACCCAGCATAATGCCCACAATTAAACCACATCCTTCTTCATTAAAGTAAGCAAATTTACACCTAGTATTATGGATGGTCAGTTCTCAATTTCTTCTGCCAGCCTGATTGGCATGGGTATCCTGAGACAGCGTAGCAATTGCCTCATGTACACTGACAACCCACTACTCCTAAACCACTCAAGCTCAATTCATGAGAGATGCATATACACTAAGAATTTGGAATCCTTGCTCTCTCATTCACAGAACAGTGACACTAAGCAAGTTGTCAACCCACATACTACACCTCCTGCACAAACCACACTCCCAACACATAAACCATCATACGTGGAGGTACTCACCAGAAATTTACCTAAACACCAGAGACTTCCGAAACACAAACATGCTACTGTACCTACAGCACTCAGTACACATACAACCAAAAGCACAAGTGTCTCACCAAACAAGCCCCTAAGGCAAAGCACATCTAAACCAAATTTTTTGGTCATAGGTGACTCTATAGTGAGACACACAGATGTCACACTCACCAGGCTGGACAATGAGAGGGTTACCATCGGCTGTGTGTTGAGTGCCAGGATCCACAAGATCACACACACATTCAAGTCTCTCCACAACAAGTACTGTTATGACTCCATCATAATTTATGCTGGTGTGAATGACTTGAGCTATACCTCACTAGACTATATGAAGAGAGACATGACTGAGCTCTCTGAATATGTGTCTCAGGCAGGTATGTTTCTAGCCTTGAGCAGCATACTACCTTCACTTAAGAAGATTCCACGATGTAAACAAAAAAATGATTGACTCCAACAATTGGCTTAGTTTCTGGTGTCATTCTAAGGGGATCCAGTACCTGTCAGCCTGGGATGACATGGTAGATAGACCACGCTACTTTGTCGGAGATGGTCTTTATCTGTCATCTCTGGGATTTTGGTTGCTGGCTAAAGCTCTTGCCTCCCCCATAGTGCCTTTTTTAGGCAATGTCACATCAACAAAATTCCAAATGTAAAAATATCTTCAATAAGTAACTTCAAGGTTATGCTGCTAAATGCTAGGAATCTAAATCTGAAACTGCACTTACTGGAAGCAGCCCTTGCCTTAGAAGATGCTGAAATCTGTGCAGTGACAGAAACTTGGTTTAAGGCTGCAGAAAGCACCACCGCCATACTGAGTTATAATGCCTTCCACACATTCAGACCACAAACTGAAAGTGCAAGAACTAAAGGAGGTGGAGTATCAATATTCATCAAAGATAAATACACCTCTAGATTGGTTAAACATAACAATTCCCTTGAACTTATCTAGGTCCAGTTGACTGTAGGTAAGACCCGTCTCCAAGTTATTGCCAGTTATAGGGCCCCACCATGAACCAGTATACCCACACTGCATACTTGGATCTACTTGAATCACTCAAGATACAACCAAACACTCTGGTTTAAGGTGACTTTACTACCCATCCATAGAATCAGTAAAGTATATGTGTACTAACACACTTGCCATGCATTCTTGAACTTCATCAACTCCAATGCTTTGGACCAGTTGGTTGACACCCCCCACAAGAGGCCCAAACATTCTGGATATGGTGCTCACTAACAGGGGTGATCGTTGCACCACCCAATGTGTGTGGCCCTCCCTAGTGAGTCTCATTAGAAGTAACAAAAGTATCTGGCCTCCCCATTTGCCAATTACATGCTAATATGTGATGGCATTAATAGCTTCATATGGCATGGACACCTATACTGGGATTTACACCTTGTATAAACATCTATACAAATGTATTGACTCAGCTGTACCTGATAAGATCAAAACAAGATCCTCAAGAAAGAACAAGCTTGTCTGGTGTACATCTGCCATTAACAGCTTATACAGTAAGAGAAAAAAATTGCTATCCAAGAACAGGAAGGAACGGTCTCTGAATTGGAAGCATTCCCTCCTCGGCTTAAACAAGCAAATAAGACATCTCATATGGCTTTCTAAAGCTAACTGTGAATCCAAATTAGTCTCCTTCCCTAAGGATAACCATAAGGCCTTCTTTAGCTACGTCAGAAACCTTAAAGGAAAAACCCATATCTTTGCAGAACTGGTTGACAGTGGCACCACATATACTAAACCCACAGAAATAGCCAACCTGCTAGCTGACAGGGTCAGTGAAAACTTCTCTCCCTGTCCCTGCCACATATCCCCTAAAGCATCCCTACCAGCTGACCTTCACCTAGTATCTCCAAGGAGCAGGTCATAAATGCTGTCTCCAAAGCCAAAAACACAGCGTCTATGGGACCTGATAATATCCTAGGCTATGTTCTAAATGGATTAAAACAGGAACAAGCTGCACCACTGGGTGCTCTTTTTAACCACAGTCTAAGCACTGGTTTTGTACCTATTAAATGGAAAAAAGCAACCGTCATCCTGTTACATAAAGCAGGTGCCTCCACAGACCCTGGGAACTATAGACCCATAAGCCTGACCAGCCTAATCTGCAAGGTTATGGAAATAATAATCATGGACCTTATCAACAAAGGTATAGGAGACCTTCAAATGTTCAACCCAACCGATTTTGGCTTTGTTAAAGGCAGATCCTGTCTCTTGAACTTGGTGGACTTCTTTGAGACAGTCACCAAAGCCTTGGATGAAGGCAAATCCATGCATATGGCCTACCTGGACCTGGTCAAGGCCTTTGACACTATTCCCCACTCAGGGATAATTGATAAGCTCACCCAGCTGGAGATCAACCCGTATATTGTCAGGTGGGTTACAAACTGGCTCACCAATAGAATGCACACAGTCAAAATAAGTGACTCTACCTCCACCAGCAGACCCATAACCAGTGTTGTTCCACAGGGATCTGTGCTGGGGCCCCATTGTTTGGAATCTACTTCTTGGATGTGCAAGCTAAAACAAAAGGCCCACGGCTGACAAAGTTAGCTGATGATTGAAACTGGGTGCAGTCATCGAGTCCCCAAACAATGTCAACATCCTATTATTTATTTATTTGACATTTGTTAACTGGGTTGGTTCAACCAAGCTCAGGCCCATTTTCAGTGAAGACCCAAGGAGAAAAGGTCCAAATACTTATATAATTATATAAAAAATAAGCAAAGTAAAAATAAACAAAGAGACAAAAAGCAAACAATGACAAGATATAGCAGTTTACAAATTTGAGAAATCCAAAAAAAAAAAAAAAAAAAATTGTAAACATAGTTATGTTACATACCATAGACCAACAAATGAGCAAATCCTGCAAGAGGGACTTACACAGACAAACAACTGTTGCCAAAGTCATGGGCTAAAACTCAGTGCAAAAAAATGCATTATCATCCCCTTTAGCAACAGCAATGTCCCTACAGATTCCCACATTAATAACACACCCTAAGCATGCAATCAGTGGTGAGAGATTTAGGCACACAGGTTGACAGCAACCTTTCCTTTGACCACCACAAATGCACAGTGGTAGAAAAGGTTTTCTATGTTGTCCACCTCATGAGTAAGAGCATTGCATCCAAAACAAAAGAGGTTATAACCCCCCTGTACTCCTCACTTGTCAGGCCAATAATAGAGTGCAATCCTACCTTTGGTATGTACCTTACTGGGCACCTGCAACAAATGGAAAGACCTCAAAGGTTTCTTACAAAGAAAATTCAGGGTCTTCAACATATGTCATACATTGACAGACTAAAATCATTGTCACTATACTCTTATGTCTTACAGACTACTCTGAGGTGACCTCTGCCTTGCATATAAAGCAATCTCAGATCCTGCTCTAATGGAAATGCTGCACATTCATAAATCAAATGGTAAAAGATGCACTCGGTCTAGGGAACTCAACCTAGTATGTGACATCAACAGGACTTGCTGAAGAGACAGATACGTCTCACAGAGGTTACCTCTATTCTGGAACAAACTTCCAATTCAAGTTAAGCAAAGCCCCTCGCTGACCCTATTTAAGTGTAATTTGGATGATTGGATGGGAAACTGCAAATTTACCCTGGGGGTTTCACCTGTGTCCCTCTTGGACAGGGGCAGCAGTTGTTGACTTAGTTCCACTTAATACCTTAATATTCTTGGGAACAGAGGTTGTATTTGGCTAGGCTTGTAAGGGACCTAGGACCATTATCCTATTAACCTCCTATGATCCTATGATCCTATGCCGGTAGCAAAAACACTTTCCATAGAGTTTTTGAGCATGTTGATGTATGCAAGGCTTGAGTGCATGCCTGTGCTTGTTTGCTTTGATTAAATGTGCTTCTTATTGTATGTGCATAGTGCTGTGCAGACAAGCACATTTGCAATGAATGGGGTTCAACTGATTGAGTTTAGTGTGTGTTCAGTTATATCAACACATACTCGATAGATGCTATGGGCTTGCATCTTTCAGACAGAAAGTACAGACAGTGTGGTAATCATCAAAAACCAAGTAACATGGCAGAAATTAAATCTTTTTGGGATGATGTTAAACTATAGAAACAAGTATTTGCCAAAAGTATCAAATGTGTTAGCACCATTACATATCTAACTGCTTAAAGATGTGAACTATCAGTCAGCTTTAGATTAGGACAGGTCTTTGAAGATTCTAACTAATGTTTCTTTTTCTAGTATATTTATATATCATGATGGCAGTATCAGTACCACTGTATGAATATTTCTCGACAAGGTACAGCTGTAACACTTTCATATGAAATTTCAGATGGAGCCAGTAAGCCTACTTTTGAGTCTAGAACAATGACACCTGCAGAAGAAAATAGTTGCATTTAGGCAAGGAAGATCTCTCACAGTGAGCTTGAGTAAAGGCATTTCATAACTATAATTATAGGCTCATATTTACTATTCAGACAGATTACAAATAATTAATTCCTTTCTATAATGAGATGAAATATAGATTTTGAGATGAGCATTACTGTTGAGTGCCTAGTGATACGAAACTGCTTACATTTCAAGACAGAGATCATGGTAATGTAGAAGCTTTGAGCAAACGTCCACCATCTTAGAGCAATAAAACTGTTCATTCAGAAGAAACAACAATGGGAACGATTCGTTTGGATACTATCAGTTACAGCTGTCCATATTAACTTATGGACATTATGGATATATAATAATTCAGTTATGATCGGAGTTTAAGGTTACATTATGAGACGTTTTCCAAATTGCAGAAAACCGCAAAGAACCTAATTGCTAGACTTTCATGTTAGAAAGATTAACTTAATGCACAAGATGGCTGTATTTAATAAACAGCACAAACCATAATTCCACTATACAAACTGGACATATGGTGCTGCTGTAGTTACATAGCCATTATTCTGGCATCTTTCACATGAAAGGTTTGACAGTACATGTACAGAGTATGGATTTTGTCATTGAGAAGGTAGTAACCAGTTGAACTAATCAAGACTACAGGAAGAATCCTACAACTGCTCTATTGCATTCATGGGAACTACCAATTGAATGATGGAAAAGATTTCAGCTTGATAACTATAGTCCATTTTTGGAAAAAAAAAATGTTTTTAGTTATTTAGAACACTTAGCTGAAGAGAGTGGATATGTAACCAGCTACAAAGTTGATTTTGAGTATTCAAGGAATACAAGAGAGTATCAGACTTCAAACATATCTTTTAACCTGAATTGAAGCAGATTGCACCAAAAATCATAGCAGATGGTAAAAAATAATAATTAAATTTTGCCAATCTGTAACTTTGTGGTTTCAAGGAAGAAGGCTGACGTGCAAATTTGTACACAGGACACAGATGTAATTTTGCATTTTTCAAGGGGGGGTGATACAGAATCTTACTCCCAGGGCAATGACAATATAAGAATTTTAGAAAATGCTTCCATCCCTTCTTTAGTTACAAACATGCATCTTACCATTATGTACAAATATATTCCAAGAGTAGAGCACAATAAGGTTACATGACTCATTTACAGAATGGTGATGTGGCCTTAGCAGTCCAGTGTTTTAAGTCCATGTTCATAAATCAATAAGCATACTCAACTTCCTGTTCAAAATGGTGTGTGGAAAAATAGCATAGGAAGCATTTTCATACTCGCAGAAGTTTGAAACATTCAACATTTTGAGTCAGAAAAAAATTACCAGCAGAACAACACCATAACAGCTATAAAGGCACAAAAACAACCATTCAGTATCAAATTATTCCTATGTCGCTAGGCATTTTAATATCTGAACTGCTTCTTACTGAAGTTGGTGCGCCTTGTTTGCTGTGGCATAGACTGGATTCGGGCCTGCTGGATCTAGCTTTGTTTGTGTAACTTGAGCACTAATCCAGGCATTCTCTAAAGTATTCAATTGTATTTATTACTGCTTGGTAGTAACTTGATTAAAGTGTAGCTATCATTCTAAGTCTTTTGGATTAAGCACTTGGGCTTCAGACCAGTTGTTATACATTAGGAAGGTTTGTGGCATGCACTGTGGTGGCAGGACAGGTAGCTTTCATCCTTCTAAGTTGGGAACTGCTGATTGAGAGCCCAGTGTCTGTTATTCTTAAAGTGTATTAGTTCTGGTTTAAGCACTTGGACTTCAGGCCAGTTATTTTACATTAAGAAGGTTTGTGGTCTGCACTCTTGTGGGAGAAGAGGCTGGACTCTGCCCTTCTGAGCTGGGAATTTCTGGTTAAAGGTTTATAGTGCCTGAATATTTGAACTGTATCTTACTGAAATTGGTACACCTTGTTTGCTGTAGCATAGACTAGATCCAGGCCTGCTGAATCTAGCTTTGTTTATATGCTTGTTGTTTGTTTGCTTGTTATTTCCTGGAATGCTAATTCCACCTAATACGCTTCTCAGCTTCTGTGGATCACTAGTGATATCTACATTGCTTACTGTACTTATTTCCTTGTTTCACTTGAAAGAAAGTTACTGTTTGTCATTTTTGCATTTAAGTTACCTGTAACACATTGCACTTAAGTTACCTGGCACTTGCTCACTAAAGCAATTATATAAGTCAGCACTAAAAATTAAAAGCACTACACCCTCACTCCCCACTGGCCCTGGTTTTCAATTATTAAGGAATTCCCAATATTATTCTAGCATGTCCAAAGGTGAGTTGTCAATCTCCTCTCTGGTCCAGCTGGTGAATCTGGGAATCTTGAGGCAATGTTACAACTGCCTCATGTACACAGACAACCCTCTCCTCCAAATTCCAACACATGTGAGAGATGCAACCATATAGCCAAACTGGAGGCTAAGCTCTCTCAACTCAGTACTGGCATAACCAGTCAGGAGGAGAAGGAAACCACACTCACTACAATTCCAGTCTCACATAGACCTACCACGACAGCAAACCAAACACATAATCACACAAAAACATACTCGGAGGCTCTAAATAATGATCTGCTGAAGCAGCAGAGACCTCCAAAGCAGACACCCAAGCAGCCACTACCCCAAAACAAAACACGTGCAACACATATCTCACAAAGCCAGTGTGCCGAACAGTCACAGCCCTTAAGACTAAACAACACACCTGATACACTTGTAATAGGTGACTCTATCGTCAGGCACACTGACGTCCCGCTCACCAGGCTGAACAAGGAGAGGGTCACGGTGAGCAGCCTGTCGGGCGCTAGGATCCGCCACATAACACAAGCACTCAGGTCACTCCAAGGCAAGTACAAATATGACTCAGTCATTGTCCATGCTGGTGTGAATGATCTGAGACGTACCTCCCTAGACTACATGAAAAGAGACATAAAGGAGCTCTCTGAGCATGTAGCCCAGGCCGGTATGACCCTGACCTTGAGTAGCATCTTACCCTCACCAAGAATGATGCCATAGTATGAAGACAAGATGATCAATTTCAACAAATGGCTTAAGTACTGGTGTCATTCAAAGGGGATCCAATGCCTGTCAGCTTGGGATGATATGCTCGACAAGCCACGATGCTTCGCTAGGGACGGCTTGCACCTGTCACCTCTGGGCTTTCGGATATTGGCAAAGGCTCTTGCTACCCCCATAGTGCCTTTTTTAGGCAAGGCTCAAAAGACAAACCAACCTCCATAGGTATCACAAGGGATAAGAAACTAAGAGTAATGCTACTCAATGCCAGAAGTCTAAACCTCAAGATGCATGCACTCGAAACTCTCCTTAGCATGGAGAACATCGATATGACAAAAAATACACCAAACCCACAGACATTGCCAAAATCCTAGCTGACAGGTTCAGGGCAAACTTCTCCCCCACCCTCCCCACCAAAAGGGCAAATATCTATCCCAGCAGAGTGCTGCCCCCCTGACATCTCAGATGCTCAGGTAAGATCCGCCCTCTCCAAAGCAAAAAACACAGCATCAATGGGACCAGACGGTGTCCCGGGCTGCATCCTACATGAACTGCAAGAAGAGCTAAACCCAAACATAAAACTACTGTTCAATCTCAGCCTTACTACAGGATATGTGCCCAAAGAGTGGCGTACAGCAACAGTGGTCCCTCTCCATAAAGGTGGTGCCTCAACAGATCCTGGAAACTATCGCCCCATAAGCCTGACTAGCTTGGTCTGCAAAGCTATGGAAAGGATCATCATGGACCTCATAAATAAAGATATTGAGGACCTACAAACACTGGATCCTACCCAGTTCGGCTTTGTTAAGGGCAGATCCTGCCTCTTAAACCTGGTTGATTTCTTTGAAACAGTCACCAAGGCCATTGACGAGGGGAAGGTGGTCCACACAGCCTACCTGGACCTCGCAAAAGCCTTCGATACAATACCCCACTCGGGCATTATATATAAGATCACCAGCTTAAATATAAACCCCTATGTCACTAGATGGATTGCAAATTGGCTCAAGGACAGAACCCACATGGTTAGAATTGCTGGAGCCATGTCAGACTCCAAACCAGTTACAAGTGGTGTCCCACAAGGCTCAGTCCTGGGACCTCTCTTGTTCGGTATATATTTCTCGAAGGTACAGGCCAACTCAGAAGGACTGTGGCTGACCAAGTTCGCAGATGACTGCAAACTGGGCGCCATAATCGACTCTCCAGCTGACACAAGCATCCTCCAAAAGGGCCTCATAGAAACAGACAACTGGTGCCAGAGCCATGGCCTCAAGCTAAATGCCAAAAAGTGTATAGTCATCCCCTTTGGCAAAAACAAAGTGCCCACAAATTACCACATAGGTGGTAATCCATTAAGTACAGAAGAAGTAATTAGGGACCTGGGGACTCAAGATGATAGCAATCTCTCATTTGACAACCACGTGGCCAAAGTGGTTAGAAAAACATTTTATATAGCCCACCTAATCATGAAGGGATTCACATCTAGATCAGGGGAGGTCATCATGCCTCTTTACTCATCCCTCATCAGGCCCATAATTGAGTACAATGCCCCTTTTGGGATGTACCTTACCAGACACCTGCAGCAACTGGAAAGACCCCAAAAGTACCTCACCAAGAGGATCAAAGGGCTCAAACAGATGCCATATGCTGCCCGGTTAAAGAAACTCCAGCTCTACTCAGTGGCATACCGCCTGTTCAGAGGCGATCTGTGCCTGACGTATAAAGCCATGTCCAACCGGAATTAATGGACATGCTGCACCTCAGAAAATCCAAATCCCATTGAGCTACGCCGAGAGACTTGAACCTCAGCACTGAAATAAATAGGACATGCTGGAGGGACAGATTCATAACCCAGAGGCTCCCTTCACTCTGGAATAAAATCCCAGTCCAGGTTAGGCAGAGTCCCTCATTGACTCTCTTCAAGAGGAATCTTGATGAGTGGATGGGAGATCGTAGGTTTACCCGGGTATCACTTCTGTGTCACTGTTAGACAGAGGCACAGTATACTAACCTCAAAAAAGGGCATAGCAAAATAAATTTAAAATGGGTGGCGAAAGCCAAACACATTCTGGCTAGGCTTATAAATGCCCTAGGGCAGATAGCCTAGTATGAACCTATGAACCTATGAATGTATGCACAGTGTAACATTTACAGATGTCCAAACTAGAGGTCCATGCATATTTTACAAATAAACCTGCATACATGCTGATTTTAACATTTTACATAAAATCCCAAGCCAAGTATTTATGTATAACTATTTGCACTCTCAACGATTCTGGCTCACTTACTTACAATAAATTCTGAAAAAGTATTAACATGAACTAAGTTTAGTTTTAATTCAAGTGTGGAATTGATTTCAAGTTAGAAAATAATGCATAACTTAACTGATTAATATACCCATTTGATATTACATGTCTGTTAACAGCAGCAACATATGCATAGACTAAATTGGTGAATATAAAACAAGTTGTTAGCACTAGCACTGGGACACACAGATTAATAAGGCAAGTGCCAAACCATTAATATCATATCAGCTTTACATTAAAGCAAATTATAGTTTAATGAAATTTCGCTTCTCCAATGTAGTTAGCTTTATCCCAGAGTTATTTTACTCCCTATAATTTTGCCTAGATGTTGCTTACTACCCAGAAACACTGCAACACCTTTCACTGTAGTTTTTTTCTCATTTACTACCCTGACACAGATCATGATGGCCTACCTATTTTCCCCCTTTTCTCATCTCACATTATTTCAGAAAGGAGTCTGTCTCATCCTGCGTGACCTAGGACAGAGAGTATACATTCTGTAGTTTCTATTGCTGGTCACCAACCACAGTTTAACATCTTGAGATTTTTGTCTTGCTGACATAAATAAAATGTTATACATAGGTGGAGTTACACAATTCTTGCAAAGAGTTAATTGTTAGAGAAAATTTTATACAAAATTAACAACATTGTATAAAGAATCAGGTAAATGCACTCATTTTGGGCTGATGAAGTACATTTTTATTCATGTCAGTAAGCATAGTATCACAAACTACAGTTGTCATTTACTTTCCTAGCCCTTTGAAGAGAAAACTGTCTTCCAAGAATAAGCAGAACTGACCGCCTTAATGCCTGGTAAGAGTGTGGTTAAGGGAGGGTCTAGGATTAAAGAACTACAGCTTTGAACACTTAACAAAACCCTGCCTTTTTACCACTTCTATATTGTAGAAAATGTAAGTGGGCAATGTAAGCCCTTTACAACTTTATAGTAAACACAGATCAGAGTAATATAGATTAAAAGAAGCCCTGACTCTACATTCAACAGACCACATGAAATGCCAGTGAATCACACTATCACTGTAATTAAATGAAGGGAAGAAAATGAACCCTTACTTATTATGTCTAGTAGTCATATTATTGGGACCCAGACTCCATTCTAGGGGAAAAGAAGAGATAAAAAAAAACAAAATGATGTCAGTGTAACAGTCCTCATTATGGCCATTTTACAGGAGTAAAACATTAATGTAATAAGAAATATTTATGGTGATTATGATACAGTAGTAGTGTATATAATATTAAGATATGATTAAAAGCATATATGGCAAAGTTTGACTAAAGGGTGAGGAACATATTGCTAATAATAAAAGTGAACAACAGTTTAAGGATGAGATAAAAGCCTCACCAGATAATTAAATGAATGCATAAATAAGATGAATTTAGGAATAACAGACTGACTGAAAGCAGTTTTTTTTTTGTGTGTGTGTATGTGTGTGTGTGTGTGTGTGTGTGTGTGTGTGTGTGTGTGTGTGTGTGTGTGTGTGTGTGTGTGTGTGTAATGTGTGTGTATGTGTGGTTCCACTTTAAATCATCGAATGTTCAGAACATCGACGTTCTGATCATCGAGACCAGAACATCGATGTTCAGAACATCGAAGGTTTAAAGTGGAAGTGCCAGGTAAGTGAAAGTGTAGAATTTTGGGTGTGTATGCAGGGCAGCAAGGTGCTCTGTATGTTGTGTGTGTGTGTGTGTGTGTGTGTGTGCCATGTGAGTGTTGGCATTGCAAGTAGGGTATGGGAAATCTTCCGTTTCGCGCTACCGCATATGTAAACGGAGATTTCCTTACTGTAGTGAGATGTGGGAGTTGGAATATTAAGGTGGGGGGGGGGGGGTGCAGGGGGACAAAGCACCCCTGCATAACATAGTTTTTCTAAGTTTTTTGGTGATTGTGTGGTTAATTTTGAACCTTCAATGCTCTGAACATCGATGTTCTGGTCTCGATGATCAGAACGTCGATGTTCTGAACATTTGATGATTCAAAGTGAGTGTGTGTTTGTGTGTGTGTGTGTGTGTGTGTGTGTGTGTGTGTATGTGTGTGTATATATATATATATATATATATATATATATATATATATATATATATATATGTATATACAAATATACACATACGGATTCACCGAATGTTCAGAACATCGACGTTCTGATCATCGAGACCAGAACATTGAGGTTCAGAATATCGAAGGTTCAAAATGAACCACACAACCACCAAAAAACTTAGAAAAAACTATGTTATGCAGGGGGGCTTCACCCCCCTGCACCCCCTACTTTAATATTCCAACTCCAAGATCGCACTACACTTCCACTTTAAACCTTCGATGTTCTAAGTCTGGGATGTGTGAGGGATGTAGGTGGGCTTGCCGCTCTGCAAAAAGCAAGATTAAAGGAGAACAGTGATGTTCAATATTAGCTCTCCTACTCCTTTTTTAGTCTTTTTTTTTTTTTTTGGTGTGTCAGTGCTGTGAGTTACATGGTGGTGCAGCGGTTAGCATTGCTACCTCACAGCAAGAGGTTCTCCACTTCAATTCTCTGCTGGAGTACCTTCTGTGCAGAGTCTGCAGATCCTCGCTGTGGTCACATGGGTTTCCTCTGGATGTTCCAGTTTGCTCCCACATCCCAAAGACTTGCTGGAGGTGGATTTGACACTCTAAATTGGCCCTAGGTGTGAGTGTGTGCAAATGGGTGCCTTCTGTGGAAGGTTGGGCACCAGGCTGGCAACTCAACACAGTAAAACTCATTGGGCTGGCAACTCGACATTGTAAAACTCCACTGCCAATCGTTCTGTGGACCATTTTTCTGCTGTGGCAACCTCTAACAGGAAAAGCCAAAAGGAGAAGTACTGTGAATTAGAAGTGCTGATATTTCAATGGGGAGCCAGATAAGTGGCTACACATGCAGGGCAGGAATAAGTCTCAGACTGTAGGAAAATCTTAACCAAGGATATAGCAGAAAGAGGAAATTAGGGAAACAAAGATAGCAATGTCATTTTTTGACTCCTCAAGTCACATGAAACCCTCATGAGAGAGAATGTGTGGAATAAAGGAGAGACCTTAGTTTAAAAAATAGGTCAGGTTGTCAGAAGGTGGTGGAGAGTTAATAAAGAGATTAAACAGAAGATACAATATAATAAAGCCATGCAGTACAAAAGTGGGGAGGACAGCAGAAATGGAAAGGTTGAAGTGGGAAGCTCTGTTAGACAGTTAAAGGAGAACCACACCCACAGACTCAAAAAACATGTTTATTTCCTCATGGTTTGGTGTTTCCTACATTTTAACACCCATCTGGGTCTATTTACATGTTTTTAAATATTTTTATACATAATTTCTGAGTCTGACCACATGGGGTCTGCAGGAGCGGCCCTAGGTCAACTGATGCCCTAGGGAAAACAGCTCCACAGTGCCCCCCAACACATTACCTGGTGCCCCCATCCTGGTCTACCTACACCAAATAAATACTGGAAAAGTGCCCCTGCTACACCGGTGCCCTAGGCGGCCGCCTAGTTGGCCTATGCCTAAAGCCGGCCATGGGGGTCTGGCATCTTGAAGTAATTCTGATTGTTTAGTCTGCCTCTAGGTATCCCAAAATGCAGTGCTCATCTGTAAAAAAATTACATCATGCAGGCATATTTCTTCCTAAAGCTCCTTTCACTGCATTGATTTTACATGCATACACTGCTGTCTTTCAGTCAGTTTTAAGTAACATTTCATGCCATTCAATGACTACTTAAAACACAAACAGTGCAAATGGCACAGAACAGACTTTCAAAGTGCTTTTTACTGCTGCTTCTTTTTCGAATGACTAAACTGCATTTTTTTTGTGAAGCCTGGATTGTACTACTTTGACTCATCTCCCATCCTCCTTCACACCTAACTTCCCTAGCTGTCAAAGTGCTATGTGTAATTCGAGCTACCTGCTGTGATTGACAGCTCACAGCAGGAGACTTGACTCATGTACTGTTTCCTTGTTCTAGCCTTTAATTTGTATATGGGTAGGGGAAGGACCAGGGAACTGTGACATCACAGGATGCGTGCTTTTTTAGTACAGTCATGGTGATGTCAGTTTGGGGAGGCAACTGGCCAGAAAACTACTTGTATTCAGTGGCCTTGACGGCATCAATGACTTGGAGACTGCAGAAAGGGCAGGATAAAAGGTTTTTGAAACTGAAACTACTACATACAGTAAGGTACTGTTCTAGCAAAGAGAAACAGTCAATTTAAAATATTTTAAATGCTGTGTTGTTGTTTATTCATAGTGGAGACAATAAATAGGAACAAAAAGGACAGAAAAGTTGAGCATTTAATAACAGAATTCCATTGTTGTCCTTTAATCATTAAACCGTGGAAGGGATGACATAAGGAAAACCTTATTCTAGTTGGTGGCTGATCAATAGAGAATGATACACTGTATAAAAATCCCCTTTGAAGTAAACAATGTATGTGTAAAGATGCTATTACTCCATGAAATGGGAAACTGAATTTATGACAGTGAGAAGAGATGTAGGGCTGTGACTAGCATGAAACCTGTGCTGAGTGATGGGTAGCAATCCATATTTATTTATATTTTTCCAGATTAGGCAGAGATCTCAAGAATTTTAGAAAGAGGCACATGCTTGGAAATGACTGATTTGGAGCAGACATAGAACTGTGACATTCTTCCAGAATGAGGGAAAAGTATCAGAGGTAGTAGATAGATCCAATATGTGACACAGCTGTTACATTATGAAGATGCAACTTATTTTTGGAAATGAAAGATAGAACTGGCCTGAAGGGGTGATTGGCTTATCAAAGCAAACTGAGGAGTAGCTTTTTTACCATACAAACTAATATTTTTATGGAAATAAAGAAGAGCTGAGTTAAGGATGTTATGAGGTACAGATAATCTGAGAGAGATTCAAATATATAGAGTTGCTTGAGCTTCTTAGGCAAGAAGTGAGGAACTGATGGAAAACAAGAAAAGATTGAAAGACTCACAGGTAGTTACTAGACATGCAGTCCATGAGACCTATGAAGATCCTAGCCCAATTTCTCAATTATCAAAGAACACTGTCTGGTTAAGTGACTTGCTCAGAGTCATACAGTAGACAAATGAAAGCTGAGGGAATCAAACTATGTACCACAGGAAGCAGTTCATTAACAGCTCATAACCTTAATCCTCTGTGTAACTACCAGATGACTCTGTGGGAGGATTATCCATACAGTTAAGGAAGAGCAATGTGTAAGCTATGTCAGTTAGGTCAGAGGGAAAAGGGTGTGGGACATGAAGAACAGTAATGGTAGAAAAGTTCAATGACTTATGTTCACCTGGTAGCTGTTTAACAGCAGGCTTGATTGAATATAGTAAGCATGCTGCTTTTGTTTAAAATATCACAATTTTGCAGGTTTGATAACACTTCTGACTCATATCTAAGCTGCATTGATATGTGTATTGGAGACACTTAGAGATATGTCATTTCTGTTTTCTCCTGATGGCATCCTTGGTTTTAAGGTCTGGGCAGTGCAAAAGGCACCTAGTGTATCTCACTTTCTTGTTTGTAAGGGGAAATATAGTATTGGATAAGCTGTGGAGTTTGAGTAAAGAAAATAAGGACCAAATCAACAGTGGGGCATCACCAGTAGGTAGAAAGTTATCCTTCCTCTGTACAGAGTACACTGGGTGGATGGGTGCATTGCTGGCCGTTCTGGAGTCCTCATTATCATGAGGACAAAGACAGGACAGAAGGGATTAACAAAGCTGGTGCTTGGCCAACAAAAGTGGCTGTCTTAAGGCAGACTAGGAAGCTTAACATATACAGTCCTGTGAAAAAAAATAAAAACAAACTCATAGGGGATGTAACAAAAGGAGATACTGCCAGCCCAGCTATCTGAAATTTTGTAAATGGTTATGTGTCACAAATGTATTAGAACTGTATGTCGTATAAGATGGTTTGTATAGACATGTGTGCTGAAGAGATATGTTGTAGAGTACTTAGCTTAAAGACATATCCATAGTGTACCCTACTGGAAAAGAGTAGAAATGTATATAAACTATTGTAACTGTGTAAATGTATATATTTTAACAGTGGGAACTGGCACATAGGTTCATAGGTTGGTACTAGGCTATTAGCCCTAGGGCCTATACAAGCCTAGCCATAACAATTCCCTAGCTATTTCTTCCCACAATATTTACTTCCCTGGACCCCTGTCTAGCAGGGCGACTGACATGATCCCTAGGGTGAATTTCCTATCTCCCATCCAATCGTCAAGGTTCCTTTTGAAGAGGGCCAAAGAGGCACTCTGCTTGACATGTATGGGCCGTCTACTCCAGAGTCTGGGGAGTCTCTGGTTCAGGAACCTATCACTCCAGCATGTTTTGTTCATTCTGATGACAAGGTTTAGATCCCTGGAGTGTATGGCTCTGAGGGATTGGGATTTCTTTAAGTGTAGCATGTCCAACAGCTCTGGGTTTGACATGGCCTTGTATGTTAAGCAGAAATCGCCTCTGAGTAGACGATATGCGACAGAGTATAGCTGGAGTTTTTTTAGATGGTCAGCATAGGGCATCTGCTTTAGGCCTGTGGTTCTTTTAGTGAGGTATTTCTGCGGCCTTCCCAGTTGTTGCAGATGTCTTGAGAGGTACATACCAAACGGGGCATTGTATTCTATAATGGGTCTAATGAGGGATGAGTACAGTGGGACAATGACCTCCTTTTTTCTGGATGAAAAGTCCTTAGTGATGAGGTGTGCCACATAGAAGGATTTCCTGACTGTTGTGGCGATGTGGTTAACGAAGTTGAGACCACTGTCCACCTGTGTCCCTAAGTCTCTTATCACACTTATGGTGTTTAGTGTACTGACACCTATGTGGTAATTCATGGGTACATGTTTTTTCCCAAAGGGACTAACTATACATTTCTTGGCATTGAGTTTGAGCCCATGGCTCTGGCACCAAGCATCTGTTTCTGTAAGGCCCTTTTGTAGAATATCCACATCATATGGAGATTCAATAATGGCTCCCAGTTTGCAGTCATCCACAAACTTTGTTAGCCAGAATCCCGTAGTGTTGGCCTGTACTTCAGAGAAGTAGATGCCACACCAGAGCAGTCCCAGGACTGAACCCTGAGGTACTCCACTTGTCACTTGTCTGGAGATGGATTTGGAGTCGGCTAAATTTACAGTGTGGGTTCTGTCAGTAAGCCAGTTGGCAACCCATCGAGTGATGTAGGGATTAATGCCCAGCTTAGTAAGTTTATCTATGATTCCAGAGTGGGGGATGGTGTTGAAGGTCTTGGCGAGGTCCAGATAGGCTGGGTGGACTGTCTTACTTTCATCCACAGTTCTGGAGACTGATTTGAAGAAGTCAATAAGGTTCAGGAGACAAGATCGGCCCTTCACGAACCCAAACTGGGTGGGGTTTAGTGTTTGAAGGTTGCCAATGTTTTTGTTTATAATTTCCATGATAATATGTTTCATGGCCTTGCAGATCAGGCTCGTCAGACTGATGGAGCAGTAGTTCCCAGGATCGAAGGTGGATCCCCCATTGTGGAGTGGGATAACTGTAGCTGTGTGCCACTCAGTGGTGATGAAGCCTGAGGTAAGGCTATGATTAAACATGACAGTGAGGTTCCAGTTAATTTTGTAGTTCATGTAGTACACAGCCCAGGATGTCATCTAGGCTCACTGATGCTGTATTCTTAGCTTGGGAGAGTGCGTTTTTTACCTGTGTGGCCATTATTACTGGAATTTGGCAATCTTTCGGTATTAAGATGGGCCCTTTAGGGGGTGAAAGGGGGGTGAAGTTGGCACTGAATCGATCTGCCAGGATATTGGCAGTATCCTTGGAATCAGTATAGCTAATGCCATTCTTTTGTAGCTCAGAGCAGATCTGAGCATTGCCATTTAGATTCTTGACATAGCTATATAATGGTTGTCTTTGGAATCTTTGGCAATTTTATTTTCGTAACTAGCTTTGGAGGATTTCATGAGGGATATCAGCTTCTTACTGAGGCTGATAAGGGAGTTTTTTGCATCCTGGGATTTTCCTCTTTTCTGCAACAGTTTCTTCCTTTTGTTGTAAAGTTTGTTTATGGCAGGGGACCACCAGATTGGCTTCCTTTTTTTTGGAGGAAAGCGTCTGGGTTCTGTTTGGGATGGCATGATTCATACACGAGTGGATGTGCTCGTACAGTGCCTTAGTGTAGGATTCAGCAGTCGAACTTTCAGTTCCCGTCTGCATGGGTGTCATGAAGTTTGTCACTTCTGACTTGAGTAGCATGAAGTTGGCTTTGGAAAAGTTTTTTACGGAGGTTTCTTTACTGGAGAGTGGGGGAGGGATGTGGATATGAAGGGTGATTAGCTTATGGTCAGACCTGACCAACGAGGGGGTGACCATAGGTGTGGAGCATCGATTTCCCATGTTGGTAATGACCAGGTCTAGGATATTGGAGCCCCTGGTAAGACTATGCTTTAGTTGATCCAGGGCATTGAAATTTATGAATTCCAAGAACCGTTGGGCAAAGGTGTTGGTACATGAGTAGTTTTCCCACTTAATGGCAGGGTAGTTGAAATCACCCAGTATTAGGGTGTTTGGTTATATCTTAATATTTTCCAGTATGTTTAGAAAGGTGTAGTGAGAATCTTGAGGCATGGTGGGGGATCTGTAGCAAGCTACAATTTGGATTGCAGTCTTACCTAGTGTTAGTTGCACCTGGAGAATTTCAGAAACATTGTGTTGGGCAGCTAGCCTGGTGGTGTGAATATCCTTGGTGAATATGGACATGCCTCCACCTTTAGTGTTTCGGTCCTGGTTTGGTGGAAAAAAAGTGTGGTAAGAGTTGTAGCCTGGTATTGCAGGGGTGCTCTCTGGAGCCTTGAACCAGGTCTCAGTTACTGCACAGATATCAATGTTCTCCATTTTAGGAGTGCCTCGAGAGAGTGCATTTTGAGGTTTAGATTTCTAGCATTGAGTAGCATTACCTTCAGATTTTGCATGTTTGTACCTGTTACAGTGGTGGTTTTCTCCTTTGAACTTTGCCTAAAAAAGGCACTATAGGGGTGGCAAGAGCCTTAGCCAGTAACCTGAATCCCAGGGGCGACAGGTGCAGACCATCTCTGGCAAACCATCATGGTCTGTCGATCATGTCGTCCCAGGCAGACGGATACTGGATCCCCTTTGAATGACACCAGAAGCTTAGCCAATTGTTGAAGTCAATCATTTTGTGCTTGTACTGTAGTATCATTCTGGATGATGGCAGGATGCTACTCAGGGTTAGGGTCATACCTGCCTGGGCTACAGATCGGAGAGCTCCTCCATGTCTCTTTTCATGTAGTCCAGGGAGGTACGTCTCAAGTCATTCACTCCAACATGGACAATGACAGAGTCATATTTGTACTTGTTGTGGAGTGACTTGAGTGCCTGCGTTATGTGGCAGATCCTGGCACCCGACAGGCAGCTGACTGTAATTTTCTCCTTCTTCAGCCTGGTGAGTGGGACATCCGTGTGCCTGTCTATAGAGTCACCTATGACTAAAGTGTTGGGTACGTTGTTTTGCCTTAGGGGCTGTTGTTGGGTGGCACACTGGTATTGTGAGCTATGTGTCACTTTGGTTGTGATTGGTGTTTGTTTGCATTTCAGCTTTGGAGGTCCTTGTTGCTTGGGCAGGTTACTGTTAAGGGCCTCCGCATATAAGGGTTTAGTGTTGCTATATGATGGTTTTGGTGGTGTGGGTTTAGAAGGGCTATGTGTTGCTTGAGGTGTAGTGCGGGTGTTAACCTTCTCCTCTTGACTGTCTAGCACAATCTTGGGTGGAGAGAGCTTTGCTTCCAGTTTGGCTATGTAAGTGCATCTCTTGCAGGTTGTAGTGTTGGGTGGTAGGAGGAGAGGGTTTTCTGTGTACATTAGGCAATTGCTGCATTGTCCCAGTATGCCTAGATTCACCAGGTGGACAGGAGAAATCACCGGGAGCTGACCCTTGGACATGCCTGGTTTGTTGCTTTTTTTTGTAAAATACAAGAGCTGTTTTCCCTTACCTTAGCAAGGTACTTTGCAATTATAGGCTGTATGGTGCCTACGATTAATTTATCCTTATTAACAAGGAGAGTTGAGTGCTTGTATCAGTTTAAGGCTCCTAGGTTACAGCAGGTTTTAGAGCAAGTGCTAGTCACAGGGATGCTTAAAGGTAAGATGAAAAAAAATGGTTTATCCTAAACACTGCAGTGTGCAATAGAGGAGTTAGATGTGAAAGTAGGTAACTTAAGTTTTACCTGTCTAAAAAGTTACGTTTTAGTGGAGCGTCACTATTTTTAAAACAGCAAGATAGATTGAAAGGGGGTGGTCACTTTTGTATTCTGGTACTATGGAGTACAGTAGGATGGCCAATAAATTTAAATAGTTGAAGGGGAGTGATTTCACAAAATGATAATTTTGCGCTTACTCACACAAACCAGTAAAAGCAGACAGAAAATGAGATATATGGTCAAATTAACATAAGGGGCAGGCAACTAGAAAGACATAGAAGGTTAACTTGCAAAACTTAAGAAAAATAGTTGAAATTAAATTATTTTGTAACTGCGCTATAAAAGATGGCTTCGGTGCAACAGGAGACAATGAACTGTGTTTAAATAAACTGGACTATCTATATGTGCAGATACAATCATATGGTGATAGGTTACAGTTAGCTAAGCATCGCAAACTTCAAAGAGACCATAAAGATTTTTCATTGGGCCATGTATTTGTTTGGCCGAGACGTTCTAGTCTCAATGAGCATGAAGATGGGTTGCACCATCACTCTGCGTCTACTGAACGTACACTCACCACTGTAGAAGCAGGTACTCCTTTGGAGCCGAGAACAGAGATACACACACTCAGCAATAGCTTTGATGGAGCTTTTGTAACTCCACCTAATGTGTTACCGGCTACAGCAGCGAGTTCGACGGTCCACACTCCCCTGCCTAACCAGGAGGCCAATCTGATTCAGTTGGAATACCATCAGAAGGGAGCTAAACCGAAAACTGTGCTATCTGATAAAGACATCAGTCGCCCTTTTTTTCCTCTTCTGGTGAAAACGCAGAATTACCAGAGAGGTCAATTCAACAGCTGGGACAGAAAGAAAAGAAAATTTTTGGAAGACAGTCCACAGCAAAGGCGTCGACGAAAACAGTAAAGACTTTATGCTTTAACTTGTCCAATATTGCCTTGTCAGATTCAGATGTTAGTTTATTAAATAGAGGGCTTACGTTTATTCCCTCACAATGTAGTAGTCTAAATGAACTTTGTGTAGACCTCAGGATGTTTGGGAGATGTTTGGCTCTGAAACTCTACTTTAAGGATAGAAACAGTTTTAATAGAAGTAGTGTTGTTACACTTGAACAATGCAAAATGAAGAGTGTTTTTTCTCCACCGTTGCCCACGCATGTTGAGTGCTTTATAAAACTTTGTGAGGATGATTGGTATGAATATTTTTACAATGGCAATAAGAGGAAATGTAGATATTTTAATATGAGTAATAAAGAGAATGAGTCTTTAAGATTTTTGTCAGGAACTAATACTTTGACTTTTAGACCAGCGGACAAAGGGGGCGGGACTGTTATATTTGAAACTAAGGATTATGTAGCTAGTATGTGTAGTATGCTTAATGACATTAAGACCTATGCACCCATTACTATGAGCAAGGTAAACGATTTTCATAAAATTGTTGAAGATTCTTTATTTGATATGCTAATGTGTCAACAAATTACCAAAGAGCTATATACTTTTTTCACAAAGATTTTGTACGGGTTCCAGTTATAAAAGGGCTCCCTAAAATGCACAAAGGCCTGATTCCACCACCAATGAGGCCGATTGTATCAGGTGATGGTTGGGTGACAGATAACATTTCTGTCTATCTGGAAAAAGTCTTAAGACCTATGGTGGATGAGTTACCACATGTTCTAAAAGATACATACCAGTTACTTGAGTCACTTGAGAAATTAGAGGTCTATTTAGAGCAGGGTGCCTATGGTTTAATAACCCTCGATGTAAAGAATTTATTTACATCTATCCCCAATGATGCGAGGATTCAGGCGATTAGGGAACTCATGCTGACGGATACTGATTTCAGCAATGACAAACAAATCCTTGTTTGTCAGTTGCTCGAATTGGTTCTGTCATATAATGTGTTCACTTTTGGGAAACAGCTATATCATCAAAAATGGGGAGTAGCTATGGGCACATCGTGTGCAAACACGTATGCCAACCTGGTCGTCTATCACTGGGAGAAAGAGCATATGTTTACCCATGAACTGTATAAGAGGATTATAGTGTACCAGCGATTTGTAGTCAATATACTGATTGTATGGGAAGGATGCCAGGCTGAGTTTGAAAGTTTCCTTGGTCATGTGGAAACTACTAGTAACTTTTTAAGCTTTACCTTGGAAGCCTCCCATACCGAGATCAGTTTTTTGGATGTGAGTTTAAGTATACAAGCTGGTAAGCTGGTCTCCACATTATTTAGGAAACCCTGTTGGAAAAACACGCTCCTAAGTTTTGACAGCATGCATCCTAGGCATGTCTTTTCTGGAATCATCAGGAGTCAGTTTATTAGACTAGATAGGATGTGCAATGACGAAGCCACCAAATTAGAGCAAGTTGACCTCATGGAAGAGCTGTTTGTGGAGAGGGGTTATGATAGAAGGATGGTTAAGGGCATAAGGTCTGAAATTTTCCATCAGTTTCAGGAACCTCAACCTTCAGAAAGAATGCGATATAAGACTATCAATTTAAACAACACAGTCAGTGATAGGTTAACTATCACCTACACTAATGATTACATAGCTATAAGGAATATTATTCAGAACAATTGGAGAATATTAACAATTGATCAATCCACCTTACAACTAGTAGGCAATAAACCATGTTTTGCCTACCGTAACCATAGGAATTCAAAAAGATTGTTATGTGATAGTTCTAAACCTGAAAGCGAGATAGGTCCGGGTAGAATGGGGATATTTGGTACCTATCCGTGTACAAATTGTAATATGTGCAGGTATGTTAGTAAAGAACAACAGTTTATCCATCCTTCATTCAATTATGTATTTGCACCTAGGTTTTATGCTACCTGTGAGACACAAAATTTGGTATACCTTGCCACCTGCGATAGATGTCCAGCCTTCTATGTAGGACTAACTAAGAGGCAATTTAAGAGGAGGGTTTACAATCATGTGTATGATATTCGGTCAAAGAAGGAACAAAATGCTTTAGCTAAGCACATTATTGCATTTCATGATCATACTTTTAGTTTTAGAGTTCTTCAAATTGTACCTAAAAGTGAGAGAGGAGGGGACCACATGAACATCTTAGAGAAGGTGGAGTTGGAGTGGATCTTTAAACTAAGAGCACATGTGCACCCAGGTCTTAATATATATGTTTCACTTAAACCTATTCTAGTATCCAGGAAATAAGCACCTAGATCAGGTTTATGGTTCAGACAGAATGGGTAACTTCATTAAGTTACATTAGATATTTATATATTTTTATCTATATTTATATTTTTACATACATATGCATATAGATTGTTTGTTAATTATATATATATATATATATATATATATATATATATATATATATATGTTGTAGAATATTTTATTAAAATTTAATTTTAAGCTTTGTTGTATTGAATATGTAATTATATATATTAAGTAACAGGATGTGCTTCACTCATTAGATGTGAATATTTATTGTGTTTGAATGCAACTTTAAAAGGTATGAAGAAGTGTTTTATTGTAGTTTTGAGTTGATGACTCTATGAATGTATATACACTATTAATTAGTTGTATATTTATTATATGTTTATATATTTCTTTTAAGTATTACTTCATAGTAGTTTATTAAGTAGGTAAATAGGAAAGTCATTTTTAGGTAGTTTGTGTTTTATGTGTTTTATGCACTTTAAATGAATTAATTTATACCCTTGTATGCACTTGCATTTATGTAATGCTTTATTTTTGTGTACTTCTTTAAATAGGTTTTAGATGGGTTAAGCGTTTGCTTAATTGTTTAATTAGTTTCAATTATAGTTGTATTTAAACAGAGAGTTTTCACTTCAATGTAGATCTGAGGAAGCGTACGTTGCAGTACGCGAAAGCGCTTATCCTGCATTTTATCCTTTAATAAATTGCTTTGGTTTGGAAGAGTTTTAAGATTGTTGATTTTTGATTTCTACCTATTTAGTGGTGAGTCTTACAGTGTCCGTTTGCAGACGTATTTCTCTTTATTCACGTGGAGACTCTGTGTGTGCTGCAGTATTTATTTTGTAACTGGAAAAAAAGTGTGGTAAGAGTTGTAGCCTGGTATTGCAGGGGTGCTCTCTGGAGCCTTGAACCAGGTCTCAGTTACTGCGCAGATATCAATGTTCTCCATTTTAGGAGTGCCTCGAGAGAGTGCATTTTGAGGTTTAGATTTCTAGCATTGAGTAGCATTACCTTCAGATTTTGCATGCTTGTACCTGTTACAGTGGTGGTTTTCTCCTTTGAACTTTGCCTAAAAAAAGGCACTATAGGGGTGGCAAGAGCCTTAGCCAGTAACCTGAATCCCAGGGGCGACAGGTGCAGACCATTTCTGGCAAACCATCATGGTCTGTCAATCATGTCATCCCAGGCAGACGGATACTGGATCCCCTTTGAATGACACCAGAAGCTTAGCCAATTGTTGAAGTCAATCATTTTGTGCTTGTACTGTAGTATCATTCTGGATGATGGCAGGATGCTACTCAGGGTTAGGGTCATACCTGCCTGGGCTACAGATCGGAGAGCTCCTCCATGTCTCTTTTCATGTAGTCCAGGGAGGTACGTCTCAAGTCATTCACTCCAACATGGACAATGACAGAGTCATATTTGTACTTGTTGTGGAGTGACTTGAGTGCGTGCGTTATGTGGCAGATCCTGGCACCCGACAGGCAGCTGACTGTAATTTTCTCCTTGTTCAGCCTGGTGAGTGGGACATCCATGTGCCTGTCTACCTATGACTAAAGTGTTGGGTACGTTGTTTTGCCTTAGGGGCTGTTGTTGGGTGGCACACTGGTATTGTGAGCTATGTGTCACTTTGGTTGTGATTGGTGTTTGTTTGCATTTCAGCTTTGGAGGTCCTTGTTGCTTGGGCAGGTTACTGTTAAGGGCCTCCGCATATAAGGGTTTAGTGTTGCTATATGATGGTTTTGGTGGTGTGGGTTTAGAAGGGCTATGTGTTGTTTGAGGTGTAGTGTGGGTGTTAACCTTCTCCTCTTGACTGTCTAGCACAATCTTGGGTGGAGAGAGCTTTGCTTCCAGTTTGGCTATGTAAGTGCATCACTCTCAGGTTGTAGTGTTGGGTGGTAGGAGGAGAGGGTTTTCTGTGTACATTAGGCAATTGCTGCATTGTCCCAGTATGCCCAGATTCACCAGGTGGACAGGAGAAATCACCAGGAGCTGACCCTTGGACATGCCTGGTTTGTTGCTTTTTTTTGTAAAATACAAAAGCTGTTTTCCCTTACCTTAGCAAGGTACTTTGCAATTATAGGCTGTATGGTGCCTACGATTAATTTATCCTTATTAACAAGGAGAGTTGAGTGCTTGTATCAGTTTAAGGCTTCCTAGGTTCCAGCAGGTTTTAGAGCAAGTGCTAGTCACAGGGATGCTTAAAGGTAAGATGAAAAAAAATGGTTTATCCTAAACACTGCAGTGTGCAATAGAGGAGTTAGATGTGAAAGTAGGTAATTTAAGTTTTACCTGTCTAAAAAGTTACATTTTAGTGGAGCGTCACTATTTTTAAAACAGCAAGATAGATTGAAAGGGGGTGGTCACTTTTGTATTCTGGTACTATGGAGTACAGTAGGATAGCCAATAAATTTAAATAGTTGAAGAGGAGTGATTTCACAAAATGATCATTTTGCACTTACTCACACAAGCCAGTAAAAGCAGACAGAAAATGAGATATATGGTCAAATTAACATAAGGGTCAGGCAACTAGAAAGACATAGAAGGTTAACTTGCAAAACTTAAGAAAAATAGTTGAAATTAAATTATTTTGTAACTGCGCTATAAAAGATGGATTCGGTGCAACAGGAGACATAATGTCTAGAACTAGAAGTTTTTTTGTATTGTGTTTAAATGTGGAGGAATGTAAATTATTTTACGACTTCCACCATTTGCCTTAGATCTAAGAGAAGTCCTTGTTTATGTATTTTCACAGAGAGATGCTAAATGCTACCAGCTGCAGTGGGGGTTTTCACCTGGGATAGTCAGATGATAAGAAGTGATGTCATGCTGAAAGTATCCCAGCAGCAATATTTGAGATATTAGTTTAAGAAGTCTCTGAGAGAGAGACTGGGCATTTTGTATTTTGTCTTTGACCTGACAGCATCAGCTGGAAGACCCACTCACCACATCTGTCTTGCTTGGCTCTGTAAGTAAGTTAACTAGGGTACAGTAATTTCTCTTAGATACAGACAGGAATACAGTGAAGTATAGATTAGATGTATTCTTTAGTTATTTGAGACTGTCCTGCAATGTTGTTTTAAATATTTTCTGTGATTTTGAACTCTGATGTAACAGAGATTATTTACTGAGTATTTTCTTGTTCTTTTATTATTTATTATTAAATATATTTTAAACCTTTCATTGTGACTGATATTTTTGAGACATATTTAAGTTCTAGGAGTACTTGCATATTTATTTGGTGACACTGTGGGCCACTCCTAATAGCCGTGCTCTTGGTCAAACTACCATTTGGATTAATAGCAACATCACACAGTAAAATTTGACACCCTTTGTGAAGGGCCTTAAAGTAGCTGATAAGGAGTTGGCTGGTGGCAGTAATAACTACCTTATAGGCTGGGCAAAAGGGGGCATAGCTAGTAAACCTGTGCCAGCCTTTACCAGGTGTGTGTGTGTGTCTGTGTGTGTGTGTGTGTGTGTATAAATCAAATCTCAAAGTGTGTGTGTGTCAGCTACTTGGGAAGGAACACGAAGCACTGGTTGGACAGAGAGGGTGCTGGAGGCCTTGGCTTGGCCACTCAGCTGGAATCTCAACTCTATATCTGTGCCAGTGGGGAGTCTTATTGGGGATCTGGAGAAAGAGGGAGAAACCAGCCCAAGACTGATTATGGTATCTGTGTGCTCGTAAGGGAAATTGCACTTTACTGTGTGTGTACTTGTCATCCTCCCAGTGTTTAGGTCCCCCAATGTTACCAGTGGTGAGGCTTGAGGCTCTTGATTACTGAGCCAGTGGTGGGGCATCACAGGGGATCATACTTCTCAAATGTCTCTGATTTTGCCTCATATTCTTCCCTGTCTCATGTGAAATTTTAAATTTTCATGTAATGTACTGAGTATTATAGTCAGTCAATAATGCCAGTCATTAGATTTCCATACTTCTTATTCTTCAGAAAATGCATGTTGATGCAAAAACCTTTTGTTGTATTAATTGTTTTATTGAATTAGAGTAATACTTAAAATATGTCCCTGATTTTTGGGCCTTAGTCACTTTATTTGGTTTTGCTCTAAATTCTTGCACAAAGAAGATGAGAGGTATGGAGGGGATACATAACAGAAACCGAGTGCTTTAAGTGAATATGCAGTGTACAGATTAGTATCATCACTGCAGAAAAGAAGTTAAATGAAAAAAAGAGCACATCATTTGAACTTAGAAAATGGATGGCCTGAGGAAGACACAGGGAAACATTTTTGTGTAGAAAGGGCTGCAGATAATTTGGACATACTCCATGAAGGTGCAGCAAAGTTGAACTCAAAATAATTTAAGAATGTATGGGACAGACCTAAGACAGTTTTTCGAGGTGAGAAACAGAGATAAGCTGTTAGTTAAGGAGAATCTTTGAATTTTCAAATAGGTAGGGAAGACGGTCAAGTGGTCTTTATTTGCCACCAGAATCCATATTTCTTTGTAAAACGCTCTTTATTTTCACTGAGTTTGCAACAGTCACGTGCAATGAAAACACTCTTCTGAAAAAAGAAGTAAAACAATCACTTCTTGGAAGAGATGCCCCTCCAGTCATGTGCACATTTTGCATGACACCATTAAAAAGACAGCATGCATGTGCCTGATATGGATTTTTTTTAAATACAGTTATCAACCTTTAAAGGGGCAATCATTTAGCTTGAGTCTTCCAGACCAGTAGCAGTGCCTATAGTTTACTCTAGCTTATTGCTTTTTGGGCAGAAATGAAAAAGAATTACAGTGTATGAAGGCAGTCTTTTATTTCTGCTAAACAACAACTGCTTTCTCGAGTGATATTGTATACCATTATATTGTGCAGCTTTGCTTTTGTATTTTGTGTGTGTGTGTGTGTGTGTGTGTGTGTGTGTGTGTGTGCACGCACAAGTGTATGTGCGTGCGCGCGTGTGTGTGTGTGTGTGTGTGTTAATGTGTGTTAATGTGTGCGCCTGTCAGTCTGTTACTCAGTGTGGGTGTGTCCTAGACTGGTGTTACATCTAGGACTGATTTCTTGCCTTATGCCCATTGTTTGTGGCATAAACTATGTCCTCTATGACTAAAATGAATAAATGGACAAAGTAAATGAACACATGGTACATTTTAAGTCTTTATTTGGGCCTCACTGTTCACCAGGTTCCTCCTGTTGACAGCATGGCTTGTTTTTTCAAACATGTTTTGATGCCTTGATTAAAAACATCAAAACATCCAAAGAAAAAACTTGTATTAACAAAACAATATAAGCATTATCCTTGTGCCTTAATCAAAGGTTTTGTAGGGAGTAACCATTTAAACAGCCGATTAAAATAAGAAACAGTAACTGAACTGTATTATCATTATCTAAGTAATTAATTAGTCACTCCATTTTGTAAGAAGCTGCATTCTAGTTCTCGACTTTGAGCATAAGATTGTAAAGTATTACATTTTAAAATATAAATAGCCTCCTTAGCTCTCAAAAAGAAATCTAATGTTTGTGGCAGCAGTTCTCTCTTTGCATTTTTTTTGTTATGACAGCTCCTGTGCCACTGGTGTCACTGGAGTACTGTGTGCTATTGTAGTACTTTACCATGTAGTAATGCAGATACGGTAGGAAATGCTTTGGCCTTGTATTAGCCCACTTCTATACCTTTCTGTATCTGTGTTTCAGGCACTTGTCAACACAGATAGTGCTCTGTAGGATGCCCTCTGTTTGAATAGAGTTCTGTGGTGTGCTTTGCCTATTTTTTTTGGCTACTGCCACTTTTTTCTGCTGTTGATTATTTCTTAGCATGTCCTGATCTAAAACAATAGTAAAACATTTGGTGTTCAGTTTTTTGATGATCTCTTTTTGCTGGCTAGTGGGTAACCATGAGACACTGTCTGTAAGACCATTTGTACACATGGGTGTAATCACCTCTGAAACTGAGGACATGGTCGCTATGCTCATTTTTGCCTGTAAATGAAGCCCCTTTATTTCTTTCAGTCATGCATTCTTTGTAATCTTACTCTTTGTCAGTGAAGAGGTGAATGGCAAATGTGACTATATCTTTGCAACTACTAAACTCAGGGACGGTGATGGCTATATTTAGACCTAGGAAGTCTACTTCTAAAACTGTGGTCAGTGCTCCCCCTACTCTTTCTATGGACATGAAGGAGCCATCCTGTCATCTGAAAAGGTCTGATTTAAATGGTTTTGAGGATCTGCATAGGACTATTGAGGAAGGAGTACTGGGGTCTTTTCAATTGATATTACCTTTAACACAATTTCCACTCAAGGTTTATTTATCATTGCAGAGATCTCATCATAACCCCACTGAAGCACATCTACAACATGTGCATTGCACTTAATATTGTCCCTAATATCTGGAAAACTGCCATTGTAAAACCTTTCCGCTAAGCAACCCAGTTCTTCAAACTTCTAGACCATTTCAATCTTCCCTACCCTAGCATAGAGTCTAGAAAAAATATTTTACTAGCAGCTCACTCAGTAAATCAACCAATATCACTTTTTTTTTCTCAAAAGGAACATGGGTTCTTGTCTAGATGCAGTACATCCAGACCTATCTGGACACTCACCGACAACATTCGTCTTGGAATGGACAATGACCTAATTACTGAAACAAGTTTTATTGACCTCACCAGAGCCTTTAATCTTGTCAGTCACTCACAACTCCCAGGGTATCTCACTGAGATAGGCAATAGCTATGATGTACTGCCCCGGTTAAAAACTACCTTTCTATCTGCCTCTTCTACTTCTCCATCATATACTCTGCAGAAAAGTGTCTCCCAAAAGTCTATTCTGGCACCCTTCTCTTCTCTATCTACATTAACAAACTCCCTCTTGAGTTACCCATCTTCCTCCCTGCTTTATGCTGATGTAATCTTCCTATTCTGCTCCAGCCATTCTCTCTTTCTTCTCTTGAACTTGAACTTCAGGCTGAACTTCATGCTGTTATTCAATGGGTTAGTGATAAACAATTATTGCTTAACTCCTCCAAAACAGATATTCGTCTAAAACAGATACTAATTGAAAGTTCAGCTTTATCTCAAGACCTCTACAAATTCTTGATAATCTGAATAACACTATTGAAAATACCACTCTATTCAAATACCTAGAGATTTGGTTGGCCATCTTCCTAAATTTCCATCTCTGCCTTTTCTACACACACACACACACACACACACACACACACACACACACACACACACACACACACACACACACACACAACTCCCTCCTATTCTGGATTAATACCCTGTAGGAATGTCTAGGTAAGTGTATTTTGCTGTCTCAGCTAGAATAAGATCTCCCTCTAACTGCTGCATCCTCTAAATGAAATGTATCCACCATTCCAACCATGTCATATACCATATGTGGGCTCGTCACTGTCTCTCCTCCAAAAATGAAAACCACTGAAAAAAAAACATTGAAAAAGCTAACTGGCTACCTGTGAAACAATGTGTTGACTTTCTGGTCACTTCTCAGCTGTTTAAACTTATCAAGAATGAGACCTTTCCTCACTAACACCCAAACTAACCAGGGATGCATTGCATCAACATATAGCCTTAGAAGTCTTAACCAGTCGGGTCCTTTCCTACACCAACCCCCTCTTTTCTTAAAGATCATTCGTGTTATCCCAATTTCTAAAAGAACTAGAAGCACATTATAAGATGCAAGAGAATACAACATCTCTCTCTCTCTCACTTTATCACTCTCTAGTCATATCACTTAACCTCTCTGTACTTTATTTTCCTCTTCATAGCTTGTTCTGACTCTTCATTTCATTCAGTTCTCTCAGTATGCCAACTCTGATGTCCATTCAGTGTATAATGTATATATATATATATATATATATATATATATATATATATATATGGTTTACCTTCATCTTGTCGCAAATGATATGTGCGCTCATGCTTTTTTGCGACTCGTTAGAGTGAATTATGGAACACTTCTGTGGAAAAATGTCGAAAATGGTTTAACTGAAAACCATTTTCAACATTTGTCCCATATGTTTGAATGACTAAATGCATTTGCATATTCCACTAGGCTGAAACAGCACTTTGCCAAATGTTATTTCCGCAAAATGTTTGCTGTCATGCTTTCTAGTGCAGTATACCAGTTATGCAGGTAGGTGTACAGCTGTTTAAGTCGTGGAAAACATAAAGTGTACAATACTCCTATATTTTTAAATGGAGATCGCACTACAGTATGGATGGACAAATATACCCTTGTTGTCCCTGTAGTGCGATCTTGGATTTGGTATATATAATTTGCAGGGGGTGTGTTTTACTGTGTCTTGCAGTTTTTGTGACTGTCTTTTGTGTTTCGTCAAAATGCCATTTCGGACTAGTGGAGTTTCGAAGAACTGGTCTTGGCAAAGTCAGTTTCAGACTAATGTAATTTTGGTAATACAAATGGGATCCATATATATGGATCACGAAGTCTTACAACTTCGAATGTTATAATATCGAACCCTATACACCGAATGCTGGACATAGCGAAGCTGAAGAATATCGAATACTTTCCTAAGGAAAGTATTCGGTGGGCTGTTTCTGCAGCTTCGCTATTTCCTCGACTGTGGAGTGAAGGTTACGGACCCAGTTAAGGTAAGTGTGCGATAGGGACCTTAGGGTTAGGGAGCGGGTAAGGTGAGTGTGCGATAGTGACTTTAGGGTTAGGGAGCGTGTAAGGTGAGTGCGCGATAGGGACTTTAGGGTTAGGGAGTGGGTAAGGTGAGTGTGCGGTAGTTACGGACCTTAGGGTTAGGGTTGGGTGAAGGTAAGTGGATAGCTAATAGTGTACGTATGGTTTAGTATAGGGTTTTGTGAAGTGTATGTGTGTGGATTATTTATTTTGGTGTGCTTGTGTTGTATGTATGTGTGTCGGAACAGCAAATTTTTTCCCTGGGAAAAAATTTGCTATTCTGAGTGCTCGCTGTTATGGTGTTTCGATGGAAATGGTTCGATATTATAACATTCAAAGTTGTAAGACTTCGATGTTATAATATAGACCCTATATATATATATATATATATATATATATATATATAAATATATATATATATATATATATATATATATATATATATATATATATATATATATATATATATATATACATATATATATATATATATATATATATATATATATATATATATATTGTATTTTATCAGTAATTCTGAATAATAACATGTATCTATTGTCTTTCTACTCTGGGCCAATTCCTGCTATATATATATATATATATATATATATATATATATATATATATATATATATATATATCAAATATATGCATATATTGCATTTTGTCATTCATTCTTTATGTAATACAGGTAGGATGCTTCATAGATAGGATGCAGGAAATCAAAACAGGAGAAATTACCTTCAGAAAGAGACCAGTCACCAGTGGAATCCCCCAGGGTTTTGTGCTGTGACCTCTCAAGTTTGGCATTGACTTTTCTGAAGTAAAAGCCAATACCAAAAGGCAATATCTGACTAAGTTTGCTGATGAGTGAAAGCTAGAAGTAGTCATTAAATCCCCAAATGACTTAGCAATCCTGTAGGAAGGTCTGTCTTAAATAAATAACTGGTGTCAAATCATGAACTGAAACAAAAACAAAAAAATGCATTATTGTATCTTTTGGGAAGTCATCTATCCAGGGAATTACCACATTAACACTATGCCCCTAAGAGTTGACCCAGTTATTCAGGATTTGAGAACTTATGTGGGCAGTGACCTAACATTTGACCAACATGTGTCCATTGTTGTAAGAAAATCCTTCTATATTGTACAGCTTATAAATAAAGGGATTGTGTCTAGATCTAGGGCTGTCATTGTCTCCCTTTACTCAGCCCTCATTAGCCAGATATTGAATATAAAGGCCCCTTTGGCATGTTCATAGGGTCATAGGTTAATAGGTATTTACTAGGCTAATGACCACAAGGGCCTTTTTAAGCCTAGCCATGCATCCCAAATCTCTGACAAGTTCCGATACCCTTGATAAGTGTAAGCAGGGGTATGGGAGATGAACCATGTACAGGTTACCTGTGTCCATTAGAGACATTGGTGCCAAACCATGGATGAATTTCTGGTTTCCCATCTAATTGTCCAAGTTGCACTTGAATTGGGTTAGGGAAGAACTCTGCTTCACATGGATAGGGAGCCTGTTCCATAGATGCCGTAGTTTCTGGGATACATACCTATCTCTCCAGCAGGACCTATTTATTTCACAGGCATGGTTTAAGTCTTTAGAATGGGTAATTCTGGTGCTGTTTCTTTTGTACATATGCAGGAGGTCCATCAGAGTGGGGTCTGACAATGCCCTGTATGCCAGGCATAGATTTCTCCTCAAAAGAATGTAGGAGACAGAATACATGGATAGGGCCTTGAGGCAGTCTGCATAGGACATTTTACTTATAACCTGTATTCTTTTAGTGAGGAACCTCTGTGGACATCCAATTGTTGGATATGCCTGATTAGGTACATATGAAAGTGGGCATTGTACTCAATGATAGGTCTGATGAATGCTGAATACAGTGGAACAATGACTTCCTTGGACTTAGATGCCATACCTTTGTTTATAGGTTATGCAATATAGAATGATTTCCTCACCACTGTAGACACATGATGGTCAAAGGCTAGATTACTATCTATGTGTGTCCCTAAATCCCTGACTTCTGGGTCAACTGTAAGGGGTGTGTTGCCAATATGATAGTTACCAGGGATGGATGACTTCCCCAAAGGATACTATTATGCATTTCTTGGCATTTAGTTTTAGTCCATGCCTCTGACACCAGTTGTTTGTCTGTGTCAGCCCCTTCTGGAGAACATTTGTGTCAGTATGAAATTCAGTGACACTCCTAATTTGCAATCCTCTGCAAATTTAGTCAGCCAGAGACCACTGACATTGGCCTTGACTTCTGAGAAGTAAATGCCAAAAAGGAGCGGTCCAAGGACTGATCCCTGAGGGACTCCAGTTATGACTGGCCTCTTTGCAGAGGTGGATTCCCCAATTCTAACTTCCTGGGTCCTGTCTGTGACCAATTGGCTATCCACCGGGTGACATGCAGGTCTGTACCTAACCTCTTGAGTTTGTCAACAATGCCTGAGTGGGGTATTGTGTCAAATGCCTTGGGTAGGTCAATAGTAGGCAGTGTGAACAATTTTATCCTCATCCATTGCTTTGGTGACCTTCTCAAAGAAGTCCATCAGGTTGAGTAGGCATGATTGCCCTTGACAAAACCAAACTGGGTTGGGTTCAGTGTCTGGAGGTTTACTATATCTATATTGATCATCTCCATGATAATTCTTGCCATGGCCTTACATATAAGACAAGTGGGACTTATGGGCCTGTAGTTTCCAGGGTCTGTAGATGAGCAGCTGCGGTGGTGCAGCATTTAGTGTTGCTGCCTCACAGCAAGAGGTTCTCCGGTTTGATTCATGGCTGAGGTGCTTTTTGTGTGGAGTCTGCATGTCCTCCCTGTGGTCGCGTGGGTTTTCTCTAGGTGCTCTGGTTCCTCCCACATGCCAAAGACATGCTATAGGTGGATTGGACACTCTAAATTAGCCCTATGTGTGAGTGAGTGCATGCATGCGCCTTCTGTGGAAGGTTGGGCGCTGGGCTGACAACTCGACACTATAAAACTCCACTGCCAATCATGAGCGGACAGGTGATCTGCTGTGCTGACCCTTAACTGGGAGAAAGACGAAAAAAGAAGTTTCCAGGGTCTGTAGATGGCCCACCTTTGTGCAGAGGGATGACTGTTGTCTTTCTCCATTCATGAGGCACGAGACCTGTTTGAAAGCTACAGTTAAACAGTAATTCCAGAGGCCCTGATAAGCCATGTTTCATGCTATTTAGAAGGCATGCTGGAATATTGTCTGGCCTATTGATGCAGTGTTCTTGGTCTTAGAGAGAGCATTAAGGAGCTGTTCCCTAGTGATAGTAGGGGGAGTTATATTTGATGCATGTATCTGACAGATACATGCAAGGACTGGAACATCCACAGATACCTTAGTACAATGATACAAGGCCTAAACAACATCTCCTACATGGACTGACAAAAAGCCATGTTACTGACTGCTTAGAGGTGTCCTGTGTCTGGCATACAAGGCATCCTCTGACCCATTACTGATGTATTTACTGCATCAGTAATAGGTCAGAGGATGCCTTGTATGCCAGACACAGGACATCAGAAATACTCAGTCTTGGGATCTAAACCTCTTCTGCAACAGCAATAGAATGGTTTGGATGGATAGCCATATCTAGCAGAGGATACTGCTGCTCTGGAACAGAGTCCTCATCCACATAAAACAATGTTCATCCCTCTCCATATTAAAGCACAACTTGGATCTATGAATGAGAAACAGAAAATTTGCCAAAGGACTGCCCCTTTTACTACTAATGGACAGAGGCAGCTCCTAAATGCTTTATCCTATGTATGGGTCCCCTCAAATTATCTGCGGTATGATCCCACTTATTCGCAATGGGGGTAACATATAATTATTGACCATAGGATGAGTAAGGCAAATCTCTAACCAAATGGGATAGCTTAATTCAAGCACAAAAAGGGAAATTGACTAGGCTTAAAATGGCCGTCAAGGGCAGCTAGCCTAGTACTTAACCTATGTACCTACAATGTGATGTGTCTTTACCCCCGGGTTGAGAAAGGAATAGGTCCAATGGAATCAGTGTTCTATCACAGTTAACAAATTCAAAAGAAATCAACATAATGAATAACTGAGGGCAGGACATTATCACTGTTCCATTGTTGTGCAATTGTTTGAAGACAGGTGACTTTAACATTGGTTTACTGGGCCTGTGTCATATGGTTTTAATATTTTTCTCTTGGTTTCTTCCTTGCATAGAAATGTTTATGTTTCTAAGGCACACTGCTTTTTCAGGATTTAGGCATAGCTCCTGTGTATTTGCTCAGTATACTGTTAGTAACTTTATTCACTGCTTTGCATTCTCTGTTCCATTTTTTGGAGCGAGCAGGCAAACCTGGCTGCAGGAATATAATCTCACTAAGTATTTGTTTGCCATGCTAGCTTGCTAGCTAAATGATCTTTAAAAGGAGATGACAAGAAAATTCTAAGTGTAGTGGGTATAACAAAAAGGTTTTCCCATCATTACAACTGTATCTATCATATGGCCTTTTTCCCTTCAATATGTGTGTTTGGATGTTGTATGTTAGGAGACAGACTTGGTTCAGGGACAACCTTATGTGTAAAATATGGTTTTGAAATAGTTTTTTTTTTGGGTGGGGTTGGGGGACTGGAAAGTACCAATAAGACAAAGCAGGCACCATCTTATTATTTCCGTAGTGAGTTAGGTGGCTCTGATGTTGGGGGTTGAGGAAGTCATTTCTTTTTTTTTTCCCCTGCTTTTTCCCCATTTTCTAAGTTTGTGGATCCTAGCAAATGATGTTGATATTCCTGGATTCTTGCCTGGGGAAGATTTTGGTCTTCTCACAGTGGTGCTGTTGGGCCTTTGTTTTTGTGTAATTTCTTTACTAAGTGAAAGATTTTATTTTCCTCTTTTGTGTAGGTCAGGAAAAGTTTTGATTTCTCTTTTGGGTGGTGTTTGCTGTTAGAGGGCACTTGTTCCTATTTCTTTGGAAGAATATCACTTGCTAGTGTACCCATAAGTTATTATTCCAGAAGAATATTGCTGAAAAAAGTAGCATAGTACATTTGTGCGATGTACCCACCACATCATAAATGCCCATCTTCACTCCTGTGTCTATGAAAAGTTCCCTCCCACCATTTTCTTTGCATTGAGTTTGTATTTATCCTGACTGTTACAGCTGTTACTTCGTGGTGGTTTTATGTGGCTGTTTGTAGAACAGTTTAATGTGTGGATGTTGAGATGACTTAGTCAAACAATTCTTTATCAAGCCTGACAATGGCTACCTAATGGTGCAGTGTATCTTTACATTATTGTAGAGTAGCCTTATTAACATGCGTGGATAGCAGTCCATGTTTCTCAACAATCTGAATAAGAATAATTTATGTCATTGGTGGTCTGATCATAGCTGTCAAACTTCCATCTCCAAAATATGTAACAGTCATTCATAATACTGCACAATGTACAGAATCTGGAATACTTACTAATAGCCTACTAATAACTTCAACTAGCAATAGAACCCTCCACTTGTCTGACAAATTTCTTCTAGAAGTCTCAAAAGCCAATAATAGCTACAGTGATGCCTTAGTCTCAAAGCACATCTCCAAAATTTGGAACACAATTCCCCAGCCCATTCTTTGCACAGCTACCCCCTCCAAATTCAAAACTCTTCTCAAGGCCCATTTGAATAAAACCCAGTTATGCTCCTGCTCAACACCAGGCTGACCCTACAGTAATTTTTCTATCACTTGTCATCCTATATTATTCCTCTCTAATGTTTATTTCCCCATAGCTTTTCCCTTGGAATATATCTCTAGCTTATTACTGTATATCTTTATTCTAATTGTTTAACTTGGTGATGCTACCACCCAACCCCTCTAAGCAAAATACATTATAGTTTTGATATTATGTCTTGCATTTAAGGACCAACCATTATTATATGTAATATGGGTGATTAACCATCACTGTAAAAGTAGCCAACTCAAAATCCAGCTCCAGACAAGTGACAAGTGGAGTACCTCAGGGTTCAGTCCTGGGACAGCTCTTGTTTGGCATCTACTTCTCTGAAGTACAGGCCAGCACTAAGGGACTCTGGCTAACAAAGTTCGCAAATGACTGCAAACTGGGAGCCATTACTGAATCTCAAAATGATGTGGATATTCTACAAAAGGGCCTTACAGAAACAGATGCTTGGTGCCAGAGCCATGGGCTCAAGCTCAGTGCCAAGAAATGTATAGTTATCTCCTGTGGGAAAAAACATGTACCCATGAATTACCACATAAGTGGCAGTACACTAAACACTGAAAGTGTGATAAGGGACTTGGGACACAGGTGGACAGTGGTCTCACCTTCGATAACCACATCACCACAACAGTCAGGAAATCCTTCTATGTGGCACACCTCATCACTAAGGGCTTTACATCCAGAAAAAAAGAGGTCATTGTCCCACTGTACTTATCTCTCATTAGACCCATTATAGAGTACAATGCCCTGTTTGGTATGTACCTCACAAGACATCTGCAACATCTGGAAAGGCCACAGAAATACCTCACTAAAAGAACCACAAGCCTAAAGCAGATGCCCTATGCTGACCGTCTAAAAAAACTTCAGCTATACTTTGTCACATATCGCCTACTCAGAGGCGATCTCTGCTTAACATACAAGACCATGTCAAACCCAGAGCTGTTGGACATGCTACACTTAAAGAAATCCCACTCCCTCAGAGCCACATGTTCCAGGGATCTAAACCTGATCATCACAATGAACAAAACATGCTGGAGGAATAGGTTCCTGACCCAGAGACTCCCCATACTCTGGAATAGACTGCCCATACATGTCAAGCTGAGCGCCTCTTTGACCCTCTTCAAAAGGAGCCTTGATGATTGGATGGGAGATAGGAAATTCACCCCAGGGATCATGTCAGTCACCCTGCTAGACAGGGGACCAGGGAAGTAAATATTCTGGGAAGAAATAGCCAGGGAATTGTTATTGTTAGGCTTGTAGAGGCCCTAGGGCCGATAGCCTAGTACCAACATATGAACCTATGAACCTATAAACTGCTGCATTAGTTGTATTACTGTTGATGTATTTATTTTTGTCTTTTATTTCAACTCAATTATATCACTATGTACTACATTAATTGTTGTATTTTTTTCTATAATTAATATTTACTATGAACTTGGAGCTTTTCTCTCCGGGCCTCTGCTGAAAACAGACCTTTTCTTTTGGCAAAGTTAAACACTCCCGGTAAACAAATGTAAAATAAAATAAACTAGGAAGCTACAGGATGCTTAAAATGTGGTGCATTATACTTACAAAATGATGTTTTGACAAATCAGTACGATTCAGTATTATATACTATGAATATATTTTAAAACATTTGTACTGAATGTGTGACAGACATTGTCAATGTGTAGCAGTGAGGAACACTGATTTTCTAAGATGTAAAATGAGGAATATTCCTCATAATGAGATACATTTGAGAGGTGCAGGCCCAATGTCAGTCTTTTTTTTCCTCTTTTGCTTGCTGCAGTGGGTACCAAGGTGGTTGGATAGTTTTGCAGTTGTCTATCATGCTATTAAATTGTTATATTTTTTCTTTGAGGCTGTTGCTCACAGGATACGGGAAATGTCCCTTCTATACAGCCAATATGACCTCAGCCTGTCTTGGGAAGCCCTCCTAGGTAGCCTATACATTGACAGGGACGGAATATACTATTGGAGAATATTTTGGCTGGATTGACTACTGAGAAGGATAAATGTATACCCATGTGATGATGGGACAAAAAAGTGGCATGTTAATGACATTAATTTGATATTATGGTATAAGAAATTAATAACTAACTTAAATTCTGTTTATGTATTCCTTATTTACTTAGTTTATTTATTCTAAAGAGCCAAAAATGCTTCTAGACCTTGTGCATCATACATGGCTAAACCATGCAGGCTACCTTTAACATATCCAGCATGCATATTAAAGGTGGCTACAAGTATTACTCTTGTCCATTTATTTGGTTCCTGATGTCAGACAAAAGGGACAGCTGCCAATGTAGTCTACTAATTAAGAGATACCTCTAATTAATGCAGGAACATTAACCTTGTTTTATACTGAAATTATTTTATCTGTATCCTGGTAATTTTATTACTTATCAGTATTTGTTTTATTTTAAAGTAACTATTTGCTTACTAATTAAGAGATATCTCTAATTAATGCAGGAACTTTAACCTTGTTTTATAATGAAATTCTTTTATCTGTAGCATGGTAATTTTATTATTTGTCAGTATTTATTTTTTGGTAAATATTTGTTTTTGTTTTCTGGGGTAGAGCAGTGATCCCCTTGGCCCTTTTTTCACTCTTAGCACCGGAGCAGTTTCTGGTTATGTAACTTGCTCAGAGTTATACAGTTAAGCAACAGAAGCTGAGGGAATTAAACCCTGCATCATTGGACCAAAATAAATGGTTCATTAACAGCACCTTAATCCTCTAAGCCAACTATCAGAGCCAACTATCAGACTATAACAAGCCCAATCTGTTACAGTTAGAAAAAAAAGAAAAGAAATTAACATACCAATGTGAAAAAATACTGTTGTCACAGAGCTTGTTGTTATAACACCAGTATTTATTTATTTATTTATTTTACATTTGTTAACCGGGGGTGTCTGACTGAGCCAAAAAGGCCTTTTTTCAGCAGAGGTCCGGGGAGAAAAGCTCCACAAAGAAAAATTACAGACACATTTAGTTATTTAGACATGATCAGTATACACACAAATTACAAGAGACATGTTTTTACAGTGGTATGTGGCACATAAACAGTTACAGTGGAGAAAAACAAACAAAAAATATTAACTTTAAAAATAAAGGTAATTAATAGATTTGTAGTGTACAGCTGAAATTTGGAACATAGGTAGAATATGTACATAGTACACAGGTACAGTACATATACTGTAGATTAGCCAGTGTTTGTGAGTAAGATTGAAAACTATTATCAAGTGCTCTAGATTTAGTATGTATAGGTTATCCGCTTTCACTTGCCTGGGGAGCAATCATGGCACTGCCAACTTTGCTTGAGATGTTGCCTGATGAGGTCTTTAAAGGAGGCTTTGGATGATGTGTTTTGAATGCTAGTAGGGACAGAGTTCCATTTTTTAGCCACTGAACTACTATATAGTGCATCTCCAGAGCTATTGTAGCTGTTGGTGACTTCTAGTAGTAGTTTGCTTGATGATCTAAGAGGCCTTTTGGCTGAGTGATGTTGTACTAGGTTTTTGAGGGCAGGACACTTATTGGGGAGGTAATAGAATGACCGAGGCAGAGCTGATTGTAGGTTAGGAGGTTGGGCAGTTCAAGCCTGTGGAGCAGTACAGTGATGAGTAATATATGAGCAATTTGCAGTAAAGCGAGCAATTCTATTATAGCAGGCTTCCATTTTGTTAGTTCAGTTTTGTTGAGATTAGTCAGAATGGGAGATGCATAGAGTAGGGTGGATAGAAGTTGGGAGCGAGCAATGGCTGATCTTGTGTTGTTGGTAAGAAATGGTTTGATGCGGTAGAGTGACCCCAGTTTGGCATGTACTTTTTTAATAGTTAAGTTGAGATGATTATCAAATTTTAGGTGGGAGTCTATGGTTATTCCCAATAGCTTAGCCTGTGCCACTGGAGCAATTGGAGTAGCATTTGTGGAGTAGATAGTGAATTGACTGTTAGTGTTTTTGTTAGAACTGGTTATAATCATAAGCTGAGTTTTCTCTGGATTGAGGATAAGTTGGGCTTTGGTAAGGTAGTTTTCAACGTCAGAGAATGCTAGTTGAGTTGTTTGCAGGAGGGTGGGAATGTTTTGTGCAGCACAGATTACGGTAGTGTCATCTGCATACTGAATTATAGATGCATGCTGTGTGGAGGTATGGAGGTCATTTGTGAAGACTGTGAATAGTAGTGGTCCTAAGATAGAACCCTGTGGGACTCCTATAGTTATGGGCAGCTGAGGAGAGAGAGAATTTTCCCATTTCACAGCTTGGTACCTGTCAGTTAAGTAGCTTTGGAACCAGGTAAGAGTGGAATTTGATAGATGATATTGGTTTAGTTTGTTTATCAGGATTTGGTGTGAGACTGTGTCAAATGCTTTGGACATATCCAAAAAAAAGAGTTGACACTTGTAGGCCTTCATTTTTGAGACGGTTTACTTTGTTTGTGAAGCAGAGGAGGGCTGTAGTGGTACTATTGGCAGGTCTGAAACGATGCTGAGTAGGTGACAGGATGTTGCTGTCTAGGAGATAGTTTAGCATCTGGGTATGGATGCATTTTTCTAGGATTTTGGCCAGGGGGGAGAGTAAAGCAATTTGTCTGTAGTTATTAAGTTCAGTGGAAGTCCCGCCTTTATGTATGGGTGTAACATAGGATATTTTCCAGAGTTTGGGCACATAGTTTTCAACAATTGATCTGTTTATGAGAGTGGAGACTGGGATAGCAATAGCATCTGCTGTGAGTTTCAAGAAATAGTTGGGGAGTAGGTCGGCTGCTGTTGATGAGGTTTTTAGTTTGGAGGGCATGCTTTTGATTGAAGTGGTGGAAACTGTTTTGAGGGTAAAGCTTGTATTAGTGTTATTTGTGTTGGGGGGATAGTGAGGAAGGAACTGTCCCGTGATACTAAGGATAGAATTGAGTTCACAAAGTGAGAGATGAATTGTGTTTCGATGGGAACTTTAGTGTCAGGGGTGGTTGGTTTGGGGGTAGCCTTTTGGGTGGATTTTAGTAGCTGGTTTACATTTTTCCAAAATTTTTGTGGGTTGTGTTGGTATTTAGTTTGTAATGTTGTATAGTAGGATTTTTTGTCCAGCCTAATGCATTTTTTTGCACGGTTGTACAGTTCTTGGTACTTAGTTAGGCTTTGTGTTTCTTTGTTTTTTTGATAGTAAAGCCAGGCAGTGTCTCTGGACTTGAGGATTTGTTTGGTTTCTTTACTGAGCCAGGGGTTTGTAGAGGTTCTAACCTTGATTTTGCACAATGGAGTGACAGTGTCTAGGTGTTGTAGAAATGTTTTGTTGAAATATGCTACAGCCTGGTCAAGTGGGAGGGTTTTTAGGGGGGTCCAGTCACAGTTACAGAGTAAAGTGTTGAGGACCTCAGGAGAGAATTTTTTGTGTTTCTAGTGGATATATAGTTAGTGGTTTTGCATATGCTTGTTCTACTACGTATAAAGTATATTATGTTGTGGTCAATTAAGGTGTCTGGGAGACTGCCTGTGTGAGGGTACAATGTGGGGTTTTTAGTTAGGACCCAGTCAAGGATGGATTCCCTTTTAGATGTTTTATCACATCTAGTTGGAATTTGGGCTACAGCTGCTGGTAGCCATGGAGATTTATTAGATTACTTGGTGGTTCTGATATACAGGTGAACCAATCTAGGTTGAAGTCCCACAGAATAAGGGTTTCTTGTGAGTATGTGGAAGAACACCAGGATAAGAAGCCTTCAAGGCTAGCAGGTGTATTACCAGGTGGAATATAGATCACAATTGTGATGATGACCTTTTTAGGGTGAAGTTGAAGTTGTGAGATAAGTATGTCCCAATTATTGGGGGAGGGGTAGGAGTTTGGTAATAGACAGACAGTTAAGATGGACTTGCACAGTAAGGCAGTTCCACCCCCTTTACAAAGTGGTCTATCTTGTCTAATGATATTGTAGCCGGTAGGGAGAACTTCTGAGTTAGCTATGTTTTTATTTAGCCAGGTTTCTGTTAAAGCAACTATGTCTGGGGAGTAGTGTGCTATTGTGGCCTGGAGTTCAGGTATTTTATTTTTGATACTTCTAATATTAATATTTAGCATTAAAAGATGGTTGGTTTTGCTGCTGTTGTTGATTTGCCCAGGGATGAAGAAAGTGGGGTGTTATGTTCTGACATTTGTGTTGGAGCAGTTTGTGTTGGACAGGATGAATTTGGGCCTGGGTTGGGGTGGATATCCCCACTTATGGTGAGCCTGGAGTTAAAATGGTTATACAGATGTTGGAGTTTGGTGAGGAGTGTGAGAAAGTATTGTGTTTTTTTGCAGTAGGAATGAGAGCATATGTGTTTAGTTCTGAATTGGTCCGTTATGTAGTTCTTGAATAATTGTGGGCAGATATTATTATAATGTGTGGTGTCTGTATACGACAGTGCATAATGTAGTGTTGTGCTACTAAGTTTAGGGATATTGCTAGAGTGATAACTTGTGGTGTTGTAAAGAATTATGAGAAGACAGACTAGACTTAGTTGTGTGATAGTCATGGTTATAAAGTTTAAGTTGTTTCTAGGTGGGGGGTCTGAATATGAATTATAGGGTTGCACTATATGTGGATGGGGAAGTAGTGTGGGTGATGTAAAAAATGCCTAGTGGGAATAAGAGTGATTGGGAGTATTTTGTATGGAGCAAGTTGGTTTGGTATAATGTGATATGACTTGAGGAGCTGTGATTGGTGGAGGTGATGTGAGGGTGAGCTGTGGGTGTGGCTGTGATTGCTATAAATGTAGAGGTAGTGGGGTTGGGAGGGAATAGGGGGCAGGGCAGGGGAGTGGAGAGAGCCCGAGCATTAGCGAGGGCGAACGGAGCAGGGCAGAGCCAACCAAGACAAGAGAAAAACTAAGTATTACTTTACAAATCTGAACACTTTAAACAAATTCCTGAGGTCTAATGGCTTACTGACAAGCAGAATGTAATTGCTGAAGAGCACTTGTGTCCTGGTGGGAGACTAGAAATTTAAAGATGGCTCCATGCTCAGCAGGATTCTAATATAGACTTTGTATTGGGGGAGGGAGATAGCACAAGGGGTGTAAACCAGGTGGAATGCAAAGAAACCAGAGAGGCAATCAGTGGAAATCAGTGATCAGTAACAGTCTAACAGTTCGCCCAGAGGCCTAAAAAAGGTCTGCCTTGTTAATGAGCTGCAAGGGTCCAGGGTTTGAATCGCTCAACCTTTGTTTCCCTACTATGTGACCTTGAGCAAGTAACTTAACCAAAGAATGCTTTAAGGCAATTGGCTATGCTCCTTAATGGTCTTCTGGACTGCAAGTCTAGTAACTACTCTGCCTATTACTTCTAATCTGGCAGTTGGTGACAAGGACTAAAACTGTGAAGTGTTAATAAATTACTATGGTACAGGGTTTGATTCTGTCAGCCATCATTTTTCTAGTGTGTGACCTTGAGCAAGTCACTTAACTGTCCTGGACCTCATGCCTAGTAACTACATATGGGACTCTTTATTTTATTTTACATTTGTTTGCCACACTAGTACACTGATCACAAGTGACTATGTGCAGATACTATCAATATAGCAAGATTCAAGCACAACCTAGATGATGTTATGGTTGCATCAGGCAATATTGTGGTGGTGATGAGACTGCAGAACATTAAGGAAAACAAAACTGGTTCTATAGACAGTCTTAGAAATGGTGCATTGTAGCTGCTTGCAGGTGTAACACTGCATAGAATTTAGTTTCAGTGGAATTTTGTGATAGTGTTGATAAGATAAAGACAAATTAAAGTACACTAGGCTGTGTAATATGAAGTAGTTAAGAAAATGTACATATCTGGAGGGTCTGAGTTTAATCAAGCAGTGCAGGCATAATTGGATATACTAGAATAGGAAATTAAGTTGCAGAGGTCCAGAAAGGTAATAACAGAGTTATGTGGCACAGAAAGCATAGGACCAACAAGAAATGGATGTGGTTAGTGGGAGGCAGTCAAAACACTAATGCCCTGAACTGGCATTATCATAAAATAGGTATAATGAATGACAGAGACACAGAGGAAAGAACACAGGTAAAGCATGGGCAAGGGTTGTCTCACTGCCAGTGTGCTGCAGTGACAGCTCCCCCCCCATCCCTAACTCTACGAATCTTGAAATTTGATGGTGGTGCTCACATAAATAATAGAGAGAGCACCTTTCTCAGCCCCAGACATATGAATATGAGACTTTTGAGTGTTTTCATTTATGAATTGTTCTTCACTGCATAGTATAAACGGAGTGAGGTAGTGTAGAATGCCATCAGTCAATAGTCCAGCATAAAATGGTCAACTACTAAGGAAGTCAACAGCTTTCCTGCCTGCTGAATTAGATCGACAGAAATTTGATTGACTTTTGTGTGAGATTGGTATTTATTTATTGACATTCGATTAACGGGAAAGTCCTACTGGGCAGAAACCCATTTTCACCAGGGGAGAAAATCTCCAAATTACTACAAAACATTTTAAGAACAATAATTTTAACAATCTTCAAAAATAAAACAAAAACATCTGCCGTTCAAATAATTATAACAAATGAAGCATAATATAAAAGCATTGGTTAAGAATCAATACAAGGGATAGGATCATGGGAGGTTATAAGGCTAATAGCCCTGGGGCCCTTACAAGCTTAGCTAAGAGTTTATTCGCAAAAAAGAAACCTCAGTCAGCACCTGTCACCCCTGTCAATGAGGGACAAAGGTGGAACCCCTGGGACAAATTTGTGGTTTCCCATCTATTCATCAAGAGGTTCAGCGATGTACTCTGTTTGACATGTATGTGAAGTCTATGCCAGAGACGGGGCAGCCTCTGGGAGACAAACCTGTCTCAATATCAGATTTTGTTGATGTCACTTATTAGATTTAGGCCTATCAAGTGGATAATGCGTGAGGAGTTAGAATTATGGATATGGAGCATCTCTAGTAGGGCAGGGTCCTATACTGCCTTGTAGGCGAGTCACAGATCACCTCTGAGCAATCTGTATGATACCGAGTAGAGTGATGGTGATTTGAGCCTGTCTGCATAGCACAGGTGTTGGAGGCCATGGATTCTCTTTGTGAAGTATTTCTGTGGCCTTTCCAGCTGGTACAGGTGTTTGGACAGGTACATACCAAACAGGGCATTATACTCAATTATAGGCCTAATGAGGGAGGTGTACAGATATGACCATAATGGTATATAACCATAATTTAATATTTTGAGAAAGTTTAGACAGTTTGTAGAGAAATTAAAGGTAAGTTAGTCTATTACAAACAGGAATTGCAATATGAAGTGAGGGAAAAACAGGCTTACAGTATATTTAAAGAGAAAGTCAGGGAAGAGAATTAGATAGCAGTAAGGAAGTAAGTGAAAAACAAAGAGTAAGGAGGTATAACGAATGAAAAGGTAATTGTTCACATTTAGGGATACAGTTTATTCTGGTTTTGAGCAAGGAAAGATACAGATTTTAGTTAGATTTTAGGAAGTCTTTCAGGATGGTTTTGAAAGATGGGAGGGTGGATATAAACCTAATGGATACAGGTAAGGAGTTCCAGACATTAGCAACCTTGCATGAGTACAGACAGTGCCTAGCAGATTTGCTAGGTCTGTGGTTGGGGAAGATGCCCTTTCCCCGATAATGTGATCTTGGAATTGGTATATTTAAGCAGCGCGAATGTCAGAAATGCAGAGTGGCTTGCTCCCTGCAAAAAACATGGTTTTTGATTTGCATGCACCGAGGCTATGTCTCAGAGCGTGTACACTGTGTAGCCGATATATTTTTCATCAACCTTTTGACTGTTAATGTACTGAATTTTTTAACTTCAGTGCTTAAATATATATATATATATATATATATATATATATATATATATATATATATATATATATTCACTTTATAAGCTCGAAATTCTGAAATCTCGAATTACAGAATCTCGAGCCCATAAAGTAAAAAATCCACATACCCGAAACTACACAATCACAAAGCCCTAAATCCCAAAACCACAAAATTCAAACTCCCAAGACTTTCAAACACCATTACAACACACACAACTAAATAAACACGCACATCTACCCTTATGATATGCAGGGGGGCAAGCCCCCCTGCACCCCCCATGTGGGGGGGCTGTGCCCCCCACACACCCCCTACTTAAATATTCTAACTCCAAGGTTGCACTACATACACACAGACACAAAACACCACCACACAAACTACATTCTTCTCGCACACACACACACATCACAGTAACAGCACACACTAACACACACTACAGCCCCTACCCAACAACCTTAAATATAAACACTTACCTGAATCCATGAACACAGTGCAACACCAGAACCAGTAATTCAAAATCTCCTGCATTCCAGATTTTGAATTTCGTGCTTCTGGGGTTGCGATCTTCCAATCCTTCCACTTTATGAACTCAAGATACTGAAATTTGAGATTTCAGTAATTTGAGCTTATAAAGTGCTTATATATATATATATATATATATATATATATATATATATATATATATATATATATATATATATATATATATATATATATATATATATATATATATATATATATATATATATATATATAGATATATACACACACACACACACACACACATATATATATATATATATATATATATATATATATATATATATAGATATATATATATATATATATATATATATATATATATATATATATATATATATATATATATATATATGCATGTTGTACTCTGTAGACTGGCTAACAGTAACCTCCATCTATAAAAGGGGTAAATTTCACTCTGTCAGTGTTTTCATGACCCGAGTTCCTTAATGTTCATAGAATGCAATCATTTTATAAGAATATTATTATTTCATTCATTTATTAACAGCTTTAAGTGTAAAAATGGCAGTGAATCTTAGGTAGTATTTTTTGTATGCAAAAAAATATCAATACTGCACACGCTATAAGCAGTTCAGTTCCTCTGATTATGAACAGAAAGGGAAATCTTCATTTTAGGCCAATGGAAGAAAAAACCCTCAAGTATTAAATCAGGAAAATGTGACCCTGCATTTTTTTAGTTTATAGAAGTTCTGAATCTTGAAACAACTTCTGAAATGGTTGTCTAAATTATGGATTAGCGTGCTTACCGGAAAAAAAATGGTCTTAACACTCTTATTTTGTTGAGACAAAAAAGGATGCCAACCATGTAACATCATAATCAAAGCAAAAGAATGTTATAAACAGTATAGTCTCAGTTTATAATAGCTCCCCATTCATTATGCAGTTAGAAAATACAACTTGAAGCTGTTAGGTCTTAGAGTGACTAGGAAGTAGTTTTGCATTCTGTCCCTCTAGTGAAGTCCTGAGTTCTGTTAAACAATGACATTCTGTGTTTTGTATTTAGAATACTTTATCTTAGTTCTTTTTTTTTATTTCTTTTTGTAGTCTGTAACCAAGAATTCTGTATAAGTAGCAGTAACTGAGATACTGAGTAGGAAGCAAAACCAAGACCTCCATCACTGCATATGTGAACATGGAATTAACAATGAAATGGGCAATAAAGTAGAAGTTGAACAGAAACAGTATCAAGAAACATAATAAATAAATAAATCAAGCTGTTGTTGTTGTTGCTGTGTCTTTCGGCTTTTCCCAGTTAGGGGTCACCACAGCGGAACTCCGGTCCGCTAATGATTGGCAGTAGATTTTTACATGCCGAGTTGCCAGCTCTGACGCACAACCTTCAGCGAAGGTACACCCATTCACGCATGTCTCCACACAGAAGACGCTCTAGCTGAGAATCGACAGGACAACGTCTTACTGTGAGGCGACAATGCTACCGCAGCAACACCACCGCAGTCCAAATAAATAAATCAAGTATTCGTTTAATAATGTATACTTTTAGGTTTAGTAAAGCATAGGGTGGGTGATGACTGTGACACAGGCAGTGGCTGCAGCACATTGAAGGCAGCACATGTTTTTTTCACTTTTTCTGCTCCTACTGCCTGCTTTACACTATGAGATTCATTAGAGCATTGTTCATGGACGGATACAGAAATATGACCATCACAATATAGGGCGACCTATCCAGCACCTCCTGCACCCCACTGTAGTTAGTATGTCCACCTCACTGACTTTAAGTCTGAGAGCAGACACACATAAAATATGAGAAGATGGCACTCTTCAAGTGTAACATTTCACTGGGTTTATACAGCAAGAAATGGGGCATCAATAGTGATGAAAAATTTGCTATGTAACCAAAGGGATTACATCCTGTCCTGACAGTGTTCCGTATTTCCTTGTCACTGGTCTTCATTTCCTGCTAGGCAAGCTTAGCATTTTGTTTGCATATTCACAAATCCTAATCATTAGCATTTACAGAAGTTCTCTAGCTTTATGCTGATAAAGTTAGACTTTTATTGGTGCACCACTTAAGAGTATGAATGTGCTACAACAACATCTTTAGGCCTTTGCTTAATTGAACATAATGTTTCACCTTTGCAGACTTAAGTAGTAATTGAAGGTACCACAGGTTTATGTCTAGTGGTATACTATAACAACTTATATTACCTGCATTATATAAGATGGCATTGCAACTTGTAATGCACCATGTGACAGTAGGCTACACTGTCAGTATAGCATAAGGAAATATTGTAAACAGTGTTATTTCCAGTATTGCAAGGAGTATAGTTAGAGCCCTGTGCAACAAAATGTTTTACCTATGTTGATTTGATTGATTGTAGTTTGATTTATTTTTAATCATTTCTTTAAATCATAAAATGTAAATCAAAACTAAAGAAAAAACAGAAAAAAGTCTTTTTTCTCAAGGAAGCCCCCTACACCTCATTGTAGGAGTTTTGACACCCAACCATCTGTCCTCCCTGTCTCTCTCTCTCTTTATTTATACATATATATATATATATATATATATATATATATATATATATATATATATATATATATATATATATATATATACATACAAACACTCATATATAACTATATCTATATATGTATACATATCTATATGCATGGAACTGATCAAATGTCAATGTCTTTAATGCTGACATGTTAATATTGACAAAACATGTTAATATACTTTTGCATATGTTCCGAGGAATAACCTCTGATCAATCAAATCTTAAAGCATGTTTTTTGCAGGGAGACAAATCTACATTCACCTCCCAAGCCCCTTGATAAGTATAGATACTAACTCCAAGATCATACAAACCTCAGGGAAAGGACATATTCCCCAACCCTGATGATTGGTGATCTCTCACATCTGTCGACCATCTATTTTGTCGATCAAAGCATGTTGATAAAATAAAGGTCAACATTAGGGAGTTTTGTTTAATGTCAGTACTTCCATATATTTATTTATTTATTTTATTTATTATTTAACATTTGTTTACCGGGAAAGTCCGACTTGGAACAAAGCCAATTTTCAGCGGAGACCTGGGGAGAAACGCTTGAGATGCATTTCTTTGAAATGTGGGAGGAAACTGGAGCACCTGGAGGAAATCCACATGCAGGGAGGACATGCAGACTCTGCACAGAAGACACTCCAGCCAAGAATCGAACTGCTACTGCTGTACCACTGCGCTGTCCAATATATATATATATATATATATATATATATATATATATATATATATATATATATATATATATATATATATATATGTGTGTGTGTGTGTGTGTGTGTGTGTGTATTGGACAGCGCAGTGGTACAGCAGTAGTATATATACATATATATATATATATATATATATATATATATATATATATATATATATACACATACACATATACAGAGAGAGAGAGGTAGGCATAGATAATACATTCATATGCCTGTATATGCCAAGTGCTTGGTAGCAAAACAGGGAGAAATGAAGAACATCAGTACAGTACAGTACCCATTGGTCTCACAAAATAAAAGACTATATCATTTTGATCAACAGCAGTGAAAAAATATTATAAAGAAGCTGTTTGTTGAAATTCAACTTGTGCAAGATAGGATAGCCTAAAAGAACACTGCAAGCTGTGTTTATAGATTCAGAGATTCACAGCTATTCCAAGGCCACTGAGTCTTATAATCATCCATTGCTTGCCAGTAACTCCATCAGGCCACACCTTCTTTCTCCATGGGGACCATACCAGTAAATCCTGGACTAAACTCAAGGATACCCATCCAGTCATATTGTTTATGCTTAAAGGAACATAGTGCATCACCCTGCTTAATATGCAGAGGTTTGGGAGGTGTTGGGTTATAAACTGTCCCTCCACTATGGGATATCTGTTGGTTAAGATTTATATCCTTAGTTCTAGCATTAGTGAAGATATTGGACTTGTGGAGAAACAAAAGGTCCAGGACAACTGAGTCTCTTAGGGTATGATAAGCTAGACAGAGATCTCCTCTCAAAAGTGTGCAACACAATGAATAAAGGAATAGGGATTCCAGCTTCCCTTGCTATCTCAGGGACTTTAGGCCTGAGATCTTTTTGCTTAGGAACCTTTGAAGCCTTTCTAACTGTTTGGTATGTTTAATGGGATACATCCTAAAGGGGGCATGATATTCAATAATTGGCTTGATTAATGCTGAGTATAGGGAAGTGATCACTTCTTTAGACCATGATGATATTCTCTATGCAATTAGCTGATCTAAATAAAATGATTTCCTTTCAGTCGTTGTTACATGAGAGTAAAATGAGGTGGAGCTATCAGCCTAAGTACCTTTGTCCTTGACTATGTTTTCACGTTGTAGTGTTGTGTCTATATATTATTATAGGGGGAGAGGTTACCTACCAAAAGTGATGATACTACACTATTTAATCTTTAGTTTGAGCCCGTTTTTATTACCGACATGTTGCTAGGTAGAGCTCATTCTGAAGGGGTTGGATGTCATTGGCTGACTTATCAATGCAGATCTTGGCTTTCTGCTTGGAGATCTGAAAAGTAAATACGAAACAAGGAGAGGTCCCAGCCCATGCCCTCTGAGACACCACTTGTCACTTTCATACTTTCTGATGAGACAGCTGCAGCTCTCTCTGTGTCTGTTCTGTCTTTCAACCAGTTGGCTATTCAATCTACAACATCTGGGTTGATTTTTTTTTGTATGATGCCAACATGGGAAAGGTTAAGGCCTTGGCCACTTCAAGATGCACTAGATGCACTGCATGACCACCATCTACAGTCTCTGAAACCATTTTGAAGATGTTTACCAGATGACTTAGACAGCATCCATTCTTCACAAAAAACAAACAGTTGGCAGTCAAGTCTAAAAAGATTCTTGATATCAGAAGTTTATAAGGTCAGTTCTAATGCCTACCATGGCTTTGCAGATGAGGTCAACTGTAAGGGTACCATTATGGAGGGGCATCGTCACAGCAGTGTATCACTCATCAGGGGCAAATCCAGGATGTAAACTTAGATTAAATTGTTTGAGAGGAGTGTATGCAGGGGTGTGTTTAACACTATTAATGAAGCAAGCAGGTATATTGTCAGTTGCCATGGAGGAAGTATTTTTGGTCTTGCTTAGTATTTTCAGTATATGACCTTTAGAGATAGTTGAGGTAGTAAAGGATTCAGGTATTTCAGGGCTTTGACTTAAAGTCCCAGGGTTGATTTGTTTGCAACATTTATTGGATCAGAACAGAAGCTATCATTATGAATTAGTTATGAGCAATGTAGGGCATTTTGTTTTAGTTTTGTAACATGGCTAAAGAAGCATTTATAACTATCTTTGGCTTTAAAGGTAACATAAGTTAATGGGCTTCTTTTGTGAATCTGATTGTGTTCTTATTTTTTGAATGCTTTTGACATTATTATTGGGAAGAGGGACTTATCATCTGATTTTCTTTCTTTTGTTGTATAGATTATTTATGGTGGTGGACTGCCAAGGTGGCTTGTTTTTGAATGTTTCATGATACTTGGTTCTTGCAGGGACTGCAAGTTCTGTGCATTTTACTAAAGAGTGTAGAATCCCTTAGTGAAGCATGCTGTAATATTAAGATTATGGACAGTGCAGTAATAGAGTGGATTTTATATTTTCTCACATAGTAGATTAAAACTGGCACATCTGTACTGCTTAAATTCAATAGGGTTTGCTGAAGTAGCTTTTGGGAGTTTTGAGGAAAAAGTCACAAGTTTATGGTCAGATTTCACTGGGGAAGGAGATACCAGAGGAATAGTGTAAGAGGTGGCCATATTTGTAAGAATCAGGTCAATATGCTGGGTCCTTTAGTTGGTTTTATTTTACAAACTACTCAAGAAAAATTGTGTTTATGAAGTTTATGAATTTTTGGGCATATCCTATATTTGAGGTATAAGTGTTCCAGTTTATTGAAGTTTGAGGGAGATTTTGCTAACAAGGAAATCATTTAGAACACTGAAGAACCTTACATAATCATTAAGGGATAAATGAAGGTGCTCTATAGCAATCTGTTAATTGATAATTAATCCTACTTTATAAGATATTGAGTTCAATGAGTTTATTTTGTAAGTCCCTATGAATCAGCCTGGAGGTGATATGTTCCTTGACAAATATGGAAACGCTATCACAACTGACATTTGGTCTGAAGGCATGAAAAGTGCAATAACCTCTCTACATTTAAACCAAGTTTCAGTAACTAGATAGACATTGGATTTATAAGAATGTCAATAATGCAGGAATGCCTTAATCAGGCAATGTATTGTTTAGATTCTGGCATTGAGGAGAGAGATCCTTAATGTGATCTGATTTGGTGACTAAAATATTAGTTACATTGAAATATTTATCAACTTGACTCTGCCAAAAAAAAAAAAATAAGCACTAGGGTTTACCAAAGGCCTTAGCCAGTATTCAAAAGACTTCAAATGAAAGCTGCAGGCCATCCTTAGTAAAACAAGTTGGACTGTCAGGTATCTTGTCACATGCCAACACATACTGGATCCCTCTGGAATGACAGCAGCTATTTAACCAATCACTGAAGCCAGTTATCTTTTCGTTGTGTCTAGGTATCATTCAAGGTGAAGGAGTGATTCCACTCAGGACTAGTTCTTACTTGCATTTGTAACACTCATGAAAATTTCTGACATGTCCCTCTGCATATCTCACTGTGTTTTATATCTGAAGCCTTTCACCCTTAATTAAATACCTCTCTACTTCTTGGCACAAAAAATCTAGACAAAGCCTAGAATAATGGGGGACAAAGGCCCCAAAATAGGGACAGATTTAAATATTGCTCTTTTAAACTTAGAAAGTTGCTAGAATAGGAGGGTTTGTGTTGATATACATTTTGAAGTATATGAAGTCTGAAACTCAAATGTATGACATTATTTAATGACTTCAATCCTCAGTGATTTACCAGAAATCCAAAAAATGTATGAGAAGCAGACCAAAATATGAAACAAATATCTGAAAATTCTGCAAAAATATGCACAGTTAAGAAGTATGTTCACATGTAAAACTATCATGTTGTAGTCATATGGATTCATAGGACCCTTGTAACCTCAGAGATCTTGGTATCTGAAAGACAGCTCACTGTAACCCTGTCCTCATTCAGCCTTGTGAGTGACAAGTTAGTGTGCCTGACAGCAGAGTCATCTAGCAGACATTTCTATCACTGCAGTGGTGCAACATGGTAGATTTGGATTGTGTTTGCTCAAAGTAACTCTTTATGGGAGGTAAGCATGAAGCAGATGAGTGGACTGATTTTTGCTGCAACTTACTTTTCTCATTTCCACCATGCATTCTAATAGCTTGCAGTAGTGACATTTCACAGAATTCAGACTGTCACTTGGGATCACTATTCCACTATGGATAGTAGGGTACGAGACAGCTGCTGTCATGAAGAATTAGGTCTGAAACTGCCAGTACACAGAGACAAGTATTCGGTACCCATGATGCAAGGCAGTCAAAGGCTGCTGATCAACACAATGTTTCACAGGAGACCTTTCAGTCTGAGTTTCAGTTTTAGTGTCAGTATTTTGCTTATTTCTACATTGTGAGTAATTAATGTGTTTAAGTACTTTTAATTTAAATATTCTGTCTTCCACTGATGTCATGAATTGAGATCTTATGGTCACTACTACAGTCGATTATGTTAGTTAATATATTCTCAGAATAGTTCTTGCTCGTGTTGTCCACCTTGTTAGTCTCTTAGTTTCATCAGGTCATTTTTTTTTTTCTAGTTAGGAATGATTGCTTGAAGTCATTAATTTCTTATTTATGCAAATGGATTATGATATGCTTAATGCTATTTCTATTAAATATTTGCTATTAGCTTACATCTTAAGTTTAAACTTTTACTTACCTTAAAATTTTATTACACTTTCTTATTTTCTATGTACAATGGTTATGTTCTAGCATTTAAATGAAAATTTAACTGACATGTTGAACTATTTTTCATCCATACGGTTTCAGCCTTCTACAGGCTGCTATAAAAACTTACTAACACTAAGTAACATACTTTGATTTATTTAGTTAGAACTTTCTATGAAAAGTGTAGAAGATTATAAAAAAATGCTTGTTGTTAATACTGCAGAAGTGAAAGACATCAAATAATTTATTAGCATCCATAATTTTAGTGACTGTTATGACTGCAAATTTGAAAAAATAAAAATTAGACAGCAATGGGCTTATATTTATTGGATTTTATTAACAATGCTATTTCCCCTCTTCCCCGCCCAAACTGACCACATGTGACTGGCTTACCTGTCCCAGGTAACCGTATAACTAAGGAAATGACACAGTAGTATTGTTACAGCTAAGTGGTACCCTACATGTGAATGCATGCATGAGTGTATATGTGTGTGTGTGTGTGTGTGTGTGTGTGTGTGTGTGTGTGTGTGTGTGTGTGTGTGTGTGTGTGTGTGTATGTGTGTGTGTTTTATACATAGTGATAAAACAGAAATAAATTCTTTCTAGACACACTTGTATGCCTATATTCTAGCAAGTTGTGAAACAGTTTCCCTTTGTAGTTCAGAACTCAGTTAAAACTGGATCCCTTGAACCTTGGCATTCGGCATGTGCCAAGCTGATTCCAAAACCTCTTAAAAGGACTGCACGAGTCTTCTCACCTAGACACTGCTTCTGCTTTATTGCTGTCCAAGATATTTTTTCCCTGGCAAAAGGAACATTCTCAAAATATTATAGCCATTGTCTGAAGTTTACTCATTGCCTGTACATTAACAAAAAATAGTATCTTATTGCCTGTAGTAATTAGTACAACATATAGACTAACCTTTTCACATAATGAAGATGTGCTGTCTTACCAGACAGCACAGTTGTTTTGAGGTTATGTCAGTAGTGTGCAGTTTCATCTGTTTATTTTGTAATGCAGGCATTATTCTGCCATGCATGTAGTTGGGTCGATAATAAAAATGATTCTTCACATGGCTGAGTGAATTTCTGTGCAAGATCCTTCCTCGTAGTACTGATACCTTAATTAGGACAACCACCCCCATCTGTACTAGAAGAGCCCTACATCTGGTGTCTCCACCTCCTAAGAGGCAGCACAACTCCAGGCTTGTCACTAGAGTTGCTAGTTGAACATGTCACCTATAGTGCAAGTGAAAACTTTGCCCTTTCCTTCTGAATACAGCCCTGTTGCTGTGGTTAACTTGTTGGCTGAGTCCAGAGGAAGATTAACAGCACTCTGGCTATGTGTTATTTCCAAGAGATGGGCCTCTCACCTCACACAAAAACTTTTTGAGAAGTGCTATGCATAAATTCACATATTTATTTGGATTCATTTTATTGATTTAGGACCATTCAAACTGCTGTCTTTAAAATCCTCCAATGTCCATGTCCACCGATTACAGCCACTTGACTATGTTGTTGTTTGTCTTTTGGCTTTTCCTGGTAAGGGGTCGCCACAGTGGAACTCCGGTCCTCTAATAATTGGCAGTAGATTTTTTTTACGAAACGCCGAGGTGCCAGCTCAACGCCCAACCTTCAACGAAGGCACGCCCATTTACGCACGCATGCCTTTCGAACGCTACCCAACCACGGGGAGGACATGCAGACTCCACACAGAAGGCACTCCCAAGCCCAGCCGAGAATCAAACGGGAAAACCTCTTGCTGTGAGGTAACAATGCTACCGCCGTACCACTTGGCATTACTACAGCCACTTGACTATATACACCTCAAATGATGTCCAGATGAGATACAAAATGACCAAAGTATTCCCATCTTACTTTACAGAAATACACACTAGTCCTGAAAAGCCAGAATAATGAGTGTACATTTCTTTATTTTTATTTATATTTTGTTGATCAAGTTAGTCCCACTAAGCCAATGGCCAAGAAGGTATTCATACTGAGTAGTGAAAGTTTGGCCATAGCACCAGAGAGCTTACCCTTCTCTTTTCAGTAAGTGCTATGGGATCTTTAACATCCACCTGAGCTATCTAACAGCTTGAGCCAATGGGGCCTTGGTTTAACATTTCATCTACAGGATGGCACAGCCACGGTGTAGCACCCCCTTCCCCTTATGTAGCACTGCAGTGTTTGTACTGGAACAAATGAATCCAACTATCTGATTTGAGAAGGCTGAACTTGCCATTCTCATCCACAGACAGGCCTCATACTCGTCAATTATAACACTGTTGTTGATTGTGCACACCTGGGATGTCTGATGGTACTAAAATAATTATGGATATAATAATGTACAAATGCAGTGTAGCCCATATATTCCAACCTATTTCACATGCACACTAGTCCTGTAAAACCAGACTGTTTAAAACTGATATGACAACAACACAGTAAATTACCTCCATCCACAGACACCTACCCCTAACTCACTCAGCAGTTATAACCACGTTGCCATGTACACTTAATTTGATTGTGGTACAAAAATAAGACCTCTCAATCCCATAAAACAACAAGTAGGACAAAGCCAAAAATACTGAGGAATAAAAGCACAGATTTGGGGGCAGTTTTAAATATTGTTGTTATATACTTAAAGTCACTAGAATAGAACTAGAATAAAACTTTTTTGCATTAGCATGCACTTTTTCTGAAGAGCATGAAGTCTGAAACTCACATGTTTGCCATTATGTAGTGATTACAGTCCTCAGTAGAGAACCATGCTTTTTTGAGGAACACATCAACATAAGGCAAAGTCAGGCAAATTCTGCAAATTCATGGACAGTTTCCACTTTGCTTCACATAAACAGTAGTCAAAGTATATTCCATACAAATATTGCACCATTCCTGTAAATCCAGAATGTAAGCTGAGTAAGTGAAACGAGGATAAGTTACTTTCTTCCACAGTCAGCAAACTCCCCCATTTAGGGATCGTAATCCTTAGTGGTTTGGCAGAAAAGAACAAATTTTATGAGGGACAAACCAGAAATATAAGACAAAGTCAGGGACATTCAGTACAATGTTGAACAGTTTCATCTTGGTTTCATACAAACAGCACCCGGAGAGTAACTAGTCTAGCTTATTTTATGAAAATGTGAATTGGTCCTGTAAAGCCAAACTGTAAGCTGGAAAAACAGCAAGAGGGTAAGTTGCAGAATAAAAATATTGGGCAGAGACAATGGCATTATGTGAAATTAGGGGCAGTTTCAATTTTCCTTGACACTAGAGGATAAATATTCCAATTTATTTTAAAAAATTCAAACTAGCCCTTAATTCCAGACTTTAAACAGAGCAAATGAAGAGGGCAAGTTACTTTCATCCACAGCACAGCTAGCCACCCCTCCACCTTTCAATCTGGTTGCCTGCCAACATATTAAAACAAAAAGGTAAATATTCACATTAGCCCTTAATTAGACTTTAAACAGAGCAAATAAACAGGGCAAGTTGTTTTTAACAGCACTGCTAGACACCTCTCCAAAAATTAGGAACTGAATATTCCAATTTAATTCACATAATTAAACAGAAGCACCATCATGCCAGACTTTAAATGGGTCAAATGAAGAGGACAGGTTAATTTCATCTGCAGCATAGCTATCCCCTCAAGAGAGAGAGAGAGAGAGAGAGAGAGAGAGAGAATAAATATTTCAATTTATTTCACACAAATGCATTATTGCTCTTAATGCTAGGCTCTAAAAAGTGCAAGTAAGGAGGGCAAGTTACTTTAATCCAGAGCACAACTAGCTACCCCATCTGGTTGCCTTCCAGCATATTAAAAATTTGAGAGAGTAAATATTCCATTTTATTTTATACAAACACACACTAGCCCAACTCTTAATGCCAGATGTTAAACTGGGCAAATGAAGAGGGCAAGGTATTTTCATCCACAGTAAAACTAACCCCCTCCAGAAAAAAAGAGAAATAATAAAAATTTCAATTTATTTCATACAGATGCATACTGTCCCTTAATGTCAGACTTTTAACTGAGAAAATGAAGAGAGTAAGTTACTTTCATCCATAGCACAGCTAGACCCCTGTAGTCTGTTTGCATGTCAGCATATTAGAGAACAGAGAGATAGGGAGAGCGTGTAAGTAAATATTTCAATTTGTTTTACACAAGTGAACACTAGCCCCTAATGCCAGACTTTAAGCTGAGCAAATGAAGACAGCAAGTAGCTTTTATCCACAGAATGATTAGCACCCCCAAATAGAATAAATATTTCAATTAATTTCACACAAATGCACACTGGCCCAATCCTTAATGCCAGACATTAAACTCAGCAAATGAAGAAGGCAAGTTACTTTAATCCCCACTATATCCAGCCCCTACCCCATCAGGTTGCCTGATAAAATATTTTAAAAAAGAGAAAGTGCAAATATGCCAGTTTATTTCCCATAAATGAACACAAGCCCTTAATGCTAAGCTTTAAACTGAACAAATTAAGAGAGCAAGCCACTTTCATCCACAACACAGCTACCCCAACACCATCTGGTTGCTTGTAAGCTTATTAAACAAAAACAGAGAGAAAGTATAAATGAAGATGGCAAACTGCTTTCATCCACATTCATAGCACAACTAGCCTCACACTATATAAATCTGGTTGCCTGCCACCTTTAAAAATTATTACCTTCAAATTATAGTCCACTAATACCTGCAGCTAGTATTATATGTGCAGTGTTTCTGTTTATTAATGCTGCAGCTGCAGGCATGTATTTATTTACTTATGTATTTATGTAAAAGAATAAATAAAAAGTATCCAAGCTGAACAACTTAACCAGACTGTGATGCACATACATAAATGACAGGCACTATGAGTATATAAATACTCACAGTGTCTGTCATTTAGAATTTTGTTTCATAGAAAATTTTATTTTTTGAGTGATCAATCACTTGTTATATTCAGCACATTGACAAACTAAAATGAGTTAACTTACTTGTTGAATAGTGAGAAACCTTTGAAATAAGAGTTATTTTCATGGCAGGCCATGAGACTCCTTGGAGCTGTGGGCCCCAGTTGACTGCCTTAATCACCTCTATTTTAATCTTTCACTGGCTGACATTGTTGAATACACTGACAGTATATTTAGACTTCATATTACTTTTATCTGCTAAGTTCAGTTTGCTTTTCATTACTTTTCAATGTATAGGTTGAGACAACAAAGCAAGCATTATTTTTCTTGCTTCATTCTTCAAGTAACGTGTGTAACTTACTGACCTATTTAATTAACCTGTAAAATGGTAGGAGAGGGTAGTGTGGCTTGTTCTTGAAAATAAGAACACTAAACATGCAATAGCTTAAACTTAATTTTTCATTCTGAAATGAGATCTGTAGTTGCAGTTATTTTACAGATTGACTGCAGTGGAAGATTAGATCAGAGGTATATTCTGATTTCATATTGGATTCAGCTTCTATGTTCTTTTGGTCTCTGTTAACATTTGAAAAGATAGGATAAAACAAGGAACACAATCATTATTTCATTATTTTATAACAGCTCTGGTATAAATTCTGGCCTGTTCTGGTATAAAGGTTGGTAGAGAAGATAACTTAAAATTGAGGAAACAAGACACTCCTGGATCCACTCTCATGCTCTTCAGCACATCAGGCAATGAGTGCCCTTCAGGTATGACTTTTACAGGATTGTGTTGCTAGCCCGAGGCCCAACCCTCCTCAGATGGTGCACCACACACTCACACCTAGGGCCAGTTTAGAGTGTCCAGTCCACCTACTGCATGTCTTTGGAATATGGGAAGAAACCTGAGCATGCGGAGGAAACCCACACAAATGCAGGGAGGACATGCAGACTCCACACAGAAGGCTCCCTAGCTGGGAATCGAATCTGAGAACCTCTTGCTGTGATGAGACAGTGCTAACCGCTACACCACTGTGTCATCCAACAAGACACTCAGTGCCTTAAAATTTATTTTCACTCTAAAGACAGATTTATTGCAGTTTTTTGAAGACTCTCCCACTGTATAGCTGTTGTATTCTTAAATTCAGTGGCTAATAAGAAGTGTTAACTGTGCAGTATCCATAGGAGATTTGTGGCAGGAAGCAGAGCCAACCTACTGATTACTTAATGCTGTGCCACCTTCAGGCATAAGTAAACTTTTATAGCCAAAACCCATCTACATGGTCACTAGGACAGAAAATCTGCTGGAAAGGAGCTACATATCCATCATTGTGAATGAAGGATTAGTAAAATAATTTCCCAGCACCAGTCACCAGAGACTGTTTTTAGTAGTTGTCTTTGTAATTGGTGAATTTCCAAGGAAAGGGAACATTTGCAGCTGTATAACATCATCTCTAGCTCCTTTCTATTCACTACACAACAGTGCAGAGATAAGCTACACAGAGGTAGGTGTATTTTCTAATCTGCTGACTGGGTCCCATAATAAGTGGTAGCATTTAATTATTTTCCTCGTTCTTGAATTACTGTATCAGAATTAGAAAAATTGGCTTATATTATAATAATCCCCCAGTGGTCACTCAGGCTTCCAAATAAAGATTTAGGTCCAGGGATAGCCTTCAGAATAATGAAAGCATCTACTTACCCATGTACCATCTCAAGAACCTTTTCCTGAGGCCACCACCTTTCCTCTTCACTAAATGCAAGATACAGATGCCGCCAACAAAAAAAAAACATACACACACAAATGCACACAAGAGGCAGGTTTCAAGTATAAGTTATGATTGCTAGATAACAAGACTGTAATCAGTTTCTGCTAAAATGAATAAACTGTCACAAAATAATCACCAATTAGGCAATTGACACAATACATACTGAAGTAGAAAGTGATTTGCTGAGTACTTTTGTAACTGCAATTAGTTGACATCAGCAGAATAAGCACAACAGGACCATCAAGCACTTATTATATCAGATTCGAGACCACATGATAAGGGATGTCGATATTGAATGACATTTCCTTGGTATTGTACACAGTCAAGCTGACTTTAATTAATCATTTCCAGCACCTTATACAGTTTTCCATACAGTATATCTTTCAAACGCTAGTCTCAGCTGCCTGTAAAGTTCTTGAGTGTTACGTCCGGCATAGACAAAATTTGGCAGTATTTATAAACCCAAGTTCCAGAACATAAAGACAATGTGATTAAATTCATAACTTAATTCAACTCTAGCACCCCTTATCTAGCTATTGATAATTAAGTCTCATTGCTGTTCACTCTCTTAACACCTTATCAAATCATGTTGCAACAAAAAACAGTCAAAAAGCAAGAAAGGAAAAAGATAAAAAATAAACACACTTTATAAATTATGTACAATATACGTACCCTGCATGAAAAGGCAGATATTAGCAAGAAGACATACTAAAATCAGCTTCTCTGTACTCTGTTGATATGTAGGCACCATTATCTCATATCTTTCCACACCTTACTAATCCCCTTTTTCTCTCTCTACCAACGTATGCCACAGAGAATTACATCTTGTTTTCTGTTTTACCATTCTGTTCATAATTAGTTCTTCATTCTTGTGACTAATTCAATCACATCTTCTAAAGTAGGTTCATCTCTATTCTTCTACTTCTGGGTGATGGCTTTTTCATTAATAACATTGCTATCTACATCATTTCACTGTATTTCCTACCCATTTCTGTCCCCAGGCTATATCCCAGCAGAAACTCATCTTTATGTAACTCCTGATAAGTCTCTAACACTGCATTCTTTAAAGTAGTTAATTCCCTCTGAAAGTCTGTAACCTTTCACATTCCCAAATATGTGCACCCATTCACATAGGGTTACCATCTGTCCCACTTTGCGAGGGACAGTCCCTCTTTGTGAAAAATCAACAGTTCTGGAAGACCCACACACAGGAAAATAGCACCAATTAAAATAACTGTTTTATTGAGTGCTTTCGTCTGTATGTAACAAATGACTTCTTCAGAATGGTATTACAAGCAACAAACAAGTTTAAAAATTTTCAGAACCAAAGTGAGTGATGCTACCCAACCAATAAAATGACATAATTAATAAAATAATCATTCCATTAACTATATCAGTTAAATACCCCCCCCAATGTTTAATTAAACCAAGTAAGAACACAATCTAAGAAGGCTTGTTATGGAAGTACATGTGCATTCAGTCATATTTGTCAACAGAGTTCTTTGAATTCTAAAATTTCAGCCCAAGAACCACCTGATAAATCCCTTTTCAGTCCTTCCACTACTATAAATGTAAAATGATGTGTAGGAAAATGTTCTAAGTGTTTATGCAAAGCCTTATTTTTATTTTTGTTTTTAATGTCCCTAATATGCTCATATACTCTGTCCCTAAGCTTTCTTTGGGTTTTCCCTATGTAAAAGCAAAAACAAGAAGAACAGACAGCAGCATAAACAACTCCTACAGAGTTGCAAGTAAAAAGGCTGGTAGGTCTAATAATGAATTTATTAATCCTAATACTCTCGCTGTTCAGAACATAGGGCATTGCGAACAGAAACCAGATCTCCTAGTCCCACCTTTTTTCCTATCAAAACTGTTATGTTCACTACCTTCTAACATAATTTTAATGGTGACACCCCTTCTATATACTATATTTGGTCTGTTTTCTACTTTTACCACAAGACCATCTTATCCACAAAAAATCTGTCAGTTCCTAAACAAAATCCCCTGAATAAATTTATGGTCAACAGAACATTTAGTAACAAAGGAACAATGATAGTCATTAACTTTTTCATTCCGCTTCCTATTCAAACTAGCTGGAGTCGAATTCCCTTTTTTACTCAGTAATGGAGAAATAATACTATCTTCTCTCTTTCATTTAATTTCGTGTTCTACTTGTTTTGATTAAAGCCAGTGCATATTCCCTAGATCAGAACATATCAGTTAAAATATTACATTGTCTATTAAATTCCCCTTCTTCTGTGACCATACGTGCTGTTCTGACAAATTGGGCCCTAACTATCCCCTTTTCTACATGATCTGGATGGCTACTGTTGAAATGTAAAAGGCTATTACAGTAAGTCAATTTCCTGTATATATTGCTGGTACATTGTCTATTTAAAAAAATCTTTCTTAACTTCTACATCCAAATAGTTTATACCCTTGTTGTTATAGGTATAACTAAACTTAAGAAATGAAGTTGTTTCATTTAAAAAAGTAATAAAATTATCAATTTCAAACATATCTCCTGGCCAAACAAAAAACAGGTCATCAAGGTAGCATATATAAAAATTCCAACTACCCCTATACTGAGATGGAAAAAAAAATTCTTTCCCACATTAACATAATGATGTTAGCAGCCCCCATATCTACCCCTGTTTTTTGTAGGAAATACTGGCCTTCAAAAAAACCGTAATTATTACGTAAAATAATTTCCATGAAGTTAACCAACACATCTATTTCTTCATTCTTAAACAAATGTGAATCAAAGAGAAACTCCTGAAACCATTCAATTCCTAAGGCATGGTGTATCACGTTATATAAATTGACTACGTCCACTGTAATGAAGATAGCTTCATCTTGGAATTCAAGACTATTTAATTTTTCCAAAAAGTGCCAAGAGTCAACACAAATATGTCCCTCCTCTTTTAAAACATCTTTAAGTACAGTGTTGATGTATCTACCTAAAGAATGAATTGTAGACCCTGTGAGGGACAGTCCCTCTTTGGGCAGTTGTGTCCTGCAAAAAAAATTGTAAAAATGGCCAATGTCCTGAGATTTTAGGGCAAAATTATTTCCTATATTTTATGTAATAGTTGCATAAAAGAGTACTTCTTTATCTGAAACACCTAAATGTTATCAGAAATAGAATAAGCAACTGAAATGCTACAAGAATAAGCTTTTATTTAGGCAAAAAAAGTGAAGTTCTGTCCTTTGTACTGGTCATGGGTATGTTTTGGCCTGCAAAATCTGATGTTTGTACCACAGTTGTCCCACTTTGGGCATTTGAAAAGGTGGCAACCCTAAGTTTACATCTTGCACTGAGTCACACCTCCAGTAGTAGCTGTCAGCTTAAGGGAACATCCTCCTTATTCTTTCAGGAGTGTAAAATTACTTGTGGAGACATTTCCGTGTGAAAATACATAATATCCTGTTCCTTACTGTAGCCTTTGGTAGTGCACACATTTCTAACCATTCTGATCTTGTTATATCCTTTCCTGTCATTGCCTCCCACTCTCCAATAATTTTATCAACTTTAAGTTCTTCTGCTTTCTGAATTGATTTGTATAATCTTGACATAATAGCCATTTCTAATGTTTTGGTCCTCCCTCAAAGCTAGTGCCCGCTGTATTCAATCCAACCATTACTCTTCTCTCATTGTTTCAGACATCTCTAAGTTTAAAGCCTGATATTGCATATAGAACCCCCCCTCCCCCGCCTTTAAGGACAGTCTAGCCCATGCCATATCATACCTCATTATTTATCCCTTCTCCAATAGCTTGTTTCAATATATAATATAAACAGAGATTGTTAGTAAGACACTGCTTACCGATTTCCAAATATTTAAGTGCCTTATCTTTCCAAATACCTGGATATTTCACCATCAGTTTATCCACATCCATAACATTTATTTGTAATGCTTTACTCTTCCCCTTATTTAGTTTATAACCATCCATCTCTACAAAGTTCAGTATGAATCTGTATAATTCCTCCAAGTCTTCTAGTGGGTTTGTTAGAGTTAATATGATATGATCTGCACAAAGGCTTATATCTCTATGCCCCCCCCCCCCCAGTACATCCCGTGATTTTGGAAACGCTCACTTTTTCTGCCAAATGTACTAGGTACAGGACAAGCAGCAGCAGAGAGAGAGGTCATATCTGTCTTGTTCCCCTGCCAAGCTCAATGGTCACCTTAACCCTTCCAGTCATTTTCACCTGAGCCCTTGTATAGCCCCATATTAATGCAGTAAAGTCTTTAGAGAAGCCCATTATTTCAAGAACTGTGAATAACAAATCCAAATCTACCCTATAAAAAGCTTTCTCCGCATCCAGGGAGATGATAGCTACCTAAATTATCAGAAGTGTTCATATAATGCTGTCAAATATTTTCCTCTCCTGAATAAATCCATATTGATCTAAATTAAGTAACTTTAGTAAAATTCTCACCAGTCTCTTTGCTAATATAATCATACAAACCTTGTAATCAGGGTTTAAAATTGCAATGGGACAGTATGAGCTAATTTTTTCTTTTTTAGATCTTTTCCTTTTTTTGGTAAAACTGCAATCACTCCCTTTTTCCAGGACATTGGTGCCTTCATAGTCTGTTTTATGCAGTTAAATAACAATACCCAAGTTTCTATCAGGGCATCTCCCCTCAAATCCCAGACCTTCATGGGAATACCGTGAGTGCCCAGGGATTTCTTCTTATAGTGTTGATAAAGCACCTTAGATACCTCTTGCTAGTAATATCTGCTGTCAGCAGAGTGCATCGTTCATCAGTAATTTCCCCATATCTATTTCTGTTAAAGAGCTATGCTTTCCTAGTATGTTATCATCCATTCTTAACATCCTTTTAAATAAGTCATGTTATTTTTTTTCAAATTTCTTAAATACTTCTTTGGATGTGTCTACTATTCCTCTCTTTTTTTCACTCCAGAGCTCATATACCACCTTCTTCACTTTCTGTATCCTTAGTGTGGTGTGTAATGCCCTCACTGCTGCTGGCGTGAACACATTGTTAAGCTCCAGAATAGCGATTCCCTTTGCCCTTTTTCTTTCATCTTCTGTCTCTTGCAATTTCTTCTTTATCTCCTTTATTGTATTTTTCTCACTTTTTCCTAGCCCACCAATTTTTAACTGCAACCCCCTTAACCATTCCTTCAACTCTCCTCTGCCCTTCTGCTTATGTATTTTGGTTTCCTTTTTTCATTTCCATACTTCCTTCCTAAAGTTTTCTTTTAGTGTATCCCAAACTTCTATTACATCTGCTACAATGTTCCAGAGCTGCCTCAGCATTTCCTTTTTCATTGTCAATTTTCCTTCCTGTCTATTTAAAAAATAAGTAGGGAACCTTCACATTGCCGTCCCTAAGTCTCCTGTACTTAATATGATGCCCACAGTTAGAAGAATATGATCTGAAAACAGTATGGTCCTGCTTTTACATATTCTATCCAATCTATAAATTCTTTAAGAACCATTATTTTATCATTTCAGGACCAAGAGTGTTACTGTTTACTGTAGAAGGTAAAACCCCAATCTTGTCCTTTTGTCTTATTTTTCCCAGACATCTATAAGTCCCAGTTCTTTAATAAATATAAACGTTTTCTTCTCCAGCTTTGTAAGCATTCTTACTGCTACTTGTCTTACTGCATTGTCTCATCTAAAAATTATATTCCAGTCTCCAGCCATTATCAAACCTAGTCCATAAAGTACATGCTTCTCATCACTAAATCCCTTGTGACTTTCCACCCTGCCCTGGGCAGTATATAAATGGAGGCAAAGGTTATCTTAACCCCCTAATATGCCCCTTTCCTCACAGCTAAACACTATAATCTACTTCTAATGTACAATAATCTCATTTTAGTAATAAGTTTTTAATAGCCAATAATATGACTACCCTCTTCCTCGGCTTGTGAGCTGAAGACTGCTTTAACAACTTACTGTCACTTCCCTGCACTTTTATATGTTCTGATCTATCCAAATGCGTTTCCTGCAATATCGCTATCTGGAATTGCTCTTTTCACAGCAGACCTATTATTCTCTCCCATTTTACTCAGTTGGCTAGCCTTTTCACATTCCAAGTTGTGACAGTTATTCACCCTGACATTTAAATCATGAGATTTTAAATCGCGATCACTGCATCTTCCTTCAGGTCATTCCCTTTGTCCCTCATCGTCTTTCTCCTCCACGGCCAGCAATACTTCTTCTTTCTCCCTGCCTTCAGGCCACCTTTATTTGTGATCAGCATTGCAATCTGCAAAGCTTTCCCTTCATGTGTCTGTGAGTGTGTGTGTGTGTGTGTGTGTGTGTGTGTGTGTGTGTGTGTGTGTGTGTGTGTGTGTGTGTGTGTGTGTGTGTTTATAAAGGTTATTATTAACAAGCACATCAGAAAAAATATGACTCTAACTAAATATTCTAACACACTCCTTAAAACTATTCACAAAGTACTCCATTCCCAAGAAATGGGTTAATAACCTCATTCAGCACCTTAGAGAGTGGGTGGGAGCAACTTAGTTGCTGATGGAGAACCTCTTGCCCTTGCCCCTCCTTGCATGAGAAAATCTTCTTCATCTACTAAGCCTCTACCGACATATATTATATTCTTATCAAGGCAAGCAATCAACACTTCACAAAAACCTAATAGATAAACAAATGCCTTTCCTAGTAATATTAGTATACCTAACTGCTAATACATGTGGCACTATTATTTGCTATGGAAACAGAAAGTAACATGGCTACCATTAGTTATTCTGTATCAGAACTCATATGTTAGCCTTTCTTGCAATCATTATTCACTACCATATGTCGCTCAGTTATTTAAAAATCACATAGCACTCCCAAACCACTAGTTGGGCTAGAGATCAACATTAGCTATAATTTCAGTCTTAAAAAATAAAAATTATTTACAATGATCCGTGTTTTATTAGATGAGCCCCCCTCTGCCGCTTGTAGTGACACACTTACAAACCAATGATTCCATGCTTTTTCCAAAGTGATCCCGTTAAATAAAAAAAATACACATCACTCTCACAAGTTTCTATATTGTTTGTGCATATAATAATAAAACTGAACATTTTGAAAACATACTTTAACTTTTTTGTACATATATATATATATATATATATATATATATATATATATGGGTCCACTATGTAATTTCGAAATACTGAAATCCTGAAATTCAGTATTTCAAAATTACATAGCCGAAAACTCAAAGCTCTGAAACTGGCAGAAGCAGGAAAATTCAAAATCCCGAAGTACGGAGATGTTGAATTTCCGCTTCTGCTGGTGCAGTGTGTGGATGTATCGGTTGAATTTAGATAAGTTTGTGTGTGTAAATGTGTTGGCTAGGGGCTTTAGTGTGTGTAAGTGTGTGTTGTGACTGTGATGTGTGTGTGTGAGGGACTGTAAGATGTGTGTGTGTGAGTTTTGTTTGTGTTTCTGTTTGTGCGATCTTGAAGTTAGAATATATAAGTGGGGGGGGGTGGGAGGCTTGCCCTCCACATGGGGGGTGCAGGTGGGCTTGCCCCCTGCTTATCTATAGTGTAGATGCATTTATTTGATTCTGGCGGGAGTTTTGTGTTTGTTTATGTGTGTACCGTATGTGTAGCATAGTTTCGGCATTTTGAATTTCGCGGTTGTGTGTTTTCAGAATTGTGAGTTGTGCTTGGGTTTTCAGCTATGTAATTTCAAAATACTGAATTTCGGGATTTCATTATTTCGAGATTACATAGCAGACCGATATATATATATATATATATATATATATATATATATATATATATATATATATATATATATATATATATATATATATATATATATATATATATATATATATATATATATATATATATATATATATATATATATATATATATATATATATATATATATATATATATACATATGGATTTGCATCACTTCACCTAAAGACCATTTCACTGAGACCAAATCACCTAAAGTTCATTTCACCTAAAACTCATTTCACCTAAAACTCATTTTACTGACAAGTAGTCCTCTAAGTCAAGTCAAAGGTATATGTCCTTTTCCCCACTGTAGTGCAATCCTGGTGTTAGTCTATATAGTTAGGGGTGATGTGGGTGCAGCCCCCCACATTTGGGGGTGTGGTGGACATGTCCCCCCCACCTAGCTGGCTTTTATCAAATAATGTAAAACAAAACCAGGGAACATAAAACCAAATTAAGTGGGGGGCTATGCCCCGCATACCCCCCATAGTGGGGGGCTGTGCCCCCCACCCCCAACTATATATACTAACACCGTGAAATGAGTTTTAGGTGAAATGAACTTTAGATGATTTGGTCTTAGTGAAATGGGTTTCAGTGAAATGGTCTTTATGTGAAGTGATACGAATCCATATATATATATATATATATATATATATATATATATATGTGTGTGTGTGTGTGTGTGGATATAAATTTTGTACTTTCCCTTGCTACTTAGGCTTCTCGGTTCTGTCTGCGATATATGGTGCATTTACACACTAACAATTATAGTATTAAACACAAATTTCTGTGTCAGCTGATTGTAATATAACAAGACTGAAGCCCATATTACATGTTCCTATTAATAAGCACCACACTTACCGCATGGTTCAAACAGTCCTTTATAGTATATTAACGTTCATTTACCAGTTCTGAGTTCTGTCACATGTTTGATCTCGCTTGCAATGACTGCAATATCTCCACTTTCTGTTGCATTATTTTGTACTTTTTAAATAATGGGAAGAGATTCTTTGGGGTAGAACCAAGTTCCTTCTTTCCTTGTATGTTGCCTTATTCCTGGTCATCCAGTCTATGGTTGTTACTTCTCTCTTCTTCTTTCTCTGTGAGGTAGGGTTCAAGACTCTCATAGCCTACTCTAATGTTTCAAAAGACTTAAGACCACCTTGGGTAAAAGCATGTAAAATAGTTGGATAAATCAATTTGAATTATAGACCTTTTTGCTTGCAGATCCTTTGTATCAGGATGAAAACATCTCATCTCCTTCTAATCATTGCACAAAAACCATGGTCCATGAATATCCTTGTATCTCCTGGATAATCTTTTGTCCAGGAATCCATAATTGTAATAAAATTCTCTCCTTCAAATCAGATGTGGTGAAGCAGACCAGTATTTGTCCAGGTGGTCTGTTACTTCCCTTGCTCAGATTCCAGGCCATCCTGTCCACTCTTTCAATTTCTATCTCTACTACAGAATGTTGATCCATACAGAAAATTACTGTTTCATGAACGCCTTACAGTATCTCTCTCTTTTTTCCTTCTAATATACCATAAAGCAAAGTTCTTTTCTTTGAGACAGATTTTTGCCTCTGCAGCTTTCACCTTAGCATTGAGGATCTCATTTTCATGTGTTAAACTTTGAATATAGTCAGACTGCTCATTTATAGCATCTGTAATTTCCAATAACATTTTATTGGTGCCTTTCTGATATTTTTCCAGTCTCTTGTTAATGCAATGGACTTCTTTAAAAATGTCCATTGGCATAACTTCTTCCTTCTCCAAGCCATCTATCTCATTGGTCTTTCCAGTGACCATTACCCTGCTAGCAATATCAGCTGTACCAGCACCACAGAGCTCTCTTTCTTTAATCATTTTTCCCCACTTCTTGACATTCACAATTTCGTGAGTTGGCCACCCATTCCTTAATATCTATTCCTCTTCTCAGTCGCTTGAAATTTCCCCTTAGTTATCTGAGTTATTCCCTTAATATCACTGGGGAAGAAGAGCACCAGTGTGAAGCAGCTTACACAACAGGCACCATATCAGAAGTCCATAGAGTAGCAAAGAATTTTGTTCTAGTTTAAAAATTGCACATATATTGTTATTGGGTCCAAGGCAGGTGTTAGCATTTTGGGGGCCCCCAGCAAATGTCAAGTTGGGGCCCCCTAGGTACTTCCTAACTAAGTATCACCCTGTCGCTGCCACCTTTCCTAAACAACCCTTTATTTCATAGTGCAAACTTTTAGAAGTAGTATGCTCAGACTGACCTGTAGCTTACATTACAACAGGCCTATGTACCACACTGTGTTGGCCTGTCTCCCAGAGGGACATTCACAGTTACAGGTACTTAGTTGCAGCAATTAATCATTACCACTCCTGACAGGGCTGGACTTAGGTGAAATGGTCCCTAGGCACTGCCTGCTGTTTCAGCCCCCCCCCCCAACACATATATATATATATATATATATATATATATATATATATATATATATATATATATATATATATATATATATATATATATATATATATATATTCTTCTTTTGGCTGCTCCCGTCAGGGGTCACCACAGCAGATCAACTGTTTCCATTTCTTCCTGTCCTCTGCATCTTGCTCTGTCACACCAACCACCTGCATGTCCTCTCTCACCACATCCATAAACCTTATCTTAGGCCTTCCTCTTTTCCTGTTACCTGGAAGCTTCATCCTTAGCATCTTTTTCCCAATATACTCTGCATCCCTCCTCAGCACATGTCCAAACCAACGTAATCTTGCCTCTCTGGCTTTGTCTCCAAACCTTCCAACCTGGGCTGACCATCTAATATACTTATTCCTAATCCTGTCCATCCTTGTCACACCCAGTGCAAATCTTAACATCTTCAACTCTGCCATGTCAAGCTCTGAGTCCTGCCTTTTTGTCAATGCCACTGTCTCCAACCCATATAACATAGCTGGTCTCACTACCCTCTTGTAGACCTTCCCTTTCACTCTTACTGGTACTCGTCTGTCACAAACCACTCCTGACACTCTTCTCCACCCACTCCATCCTGCCTGTACTCTCTTCCTCACCTCTCTTCCACACTCACCATTACTCTGAACTGTTGATCCCAAGTACTTAAACTCATTCACCTTCCCCACCTCTACTCCCTGCATCCTCACCATTCCTCTGTCCTCCCTCTCATTCACACACATATATTCTGTCTTAGTCCTGCTGACCTTCATTCCTCTTCTCTCTAGAGCATATCTCCACCTCTCCAGGGTCTCCTCCACCTGTTCCCTACTCTCACTACAGATCACAATGTCATCTGCAAACATCATAGTCCACGGGGACTCCTGTCTGATCTCATCTGTCAACCTGTCTATCACCATTGAAAATAAGAAAGGGCTCAGAGCTGATCCTTGATGTAATCCCACCTCCACCTTAAACTCATCCGTCACTCCCACTGCAGACCTCACTGCTGTCACACTACCCTCATACATATCCTATACCACTCTTACATACTTCTCTGACTCTCCCAACTTCCTCATACAATACCACTACTCCTCTCTAGGCACCCTGACATATGCTTTCTCTAAATCCACAAAGACACAATGCAACTCCTTCTGACCTTCTCTATACTTCTCCATCAACACTCTCAGAGCAAACATCGCATCTGTAGTGCTCTTTCCTGGCATGAAACCATACTGCTGATCACTAATCATCACCTCCCTTCTTAACCTAGCTTCCACTACTCTTTCCCATAACTTCATGCTGTGACTGATCAGTTTAATCCCTCTGTAGTTACTACAGCTCTGCACATCACCCTTATTCTTAAAAATAGGTACCAAAACACTTTTTCCATTCCTCAGGCATCCTCTCACTTTCCAAGATTTCATTAAACAATCTAGTTAAAAACTCCACTGCCATTTCACCTAAACACCTCCATGCTTCCACAGGTATGTCATCTGGACCAACAGCCTTTCCATTCTTCATCCTCTTCATAGCTATCCTTACTTCCTCCTTGCTAATCCACTGCACTTCATGATTCACTATCTGCACATCATCCAACCTTCTCTCCCTCTCATTCTCTTCATTCATCAACCCCTCAAAGTACTCTTTCTATCTGCTCAACACACTCTCCTCCCTTGTGAGTACATTTCCCTCATTATCCTTTATCACCCTTACCTGCTGCACATCTTTCCTAGCTCGGTCCCTCTGTCTAGCCAGTTGGTACAGGTCCTTTTCTCCCTCCTTAGTGTCCAACCTTTTATACAACTCTTCATACGCCTTATCCTTAGCCTTCGCTGCCTCTCTCTTTGCCATGCACCTCATCTCCTTATACTCTTGTCTGCTTTCTTCATCTCTTTGACAATCCTACTTCTTCTTCACCAACCTCTTTCTCTGTATACTCCCCTGTACTTCTTCATTCCACCACCAGGTCTTCTTGTCCTCCTTCCTCTTTCCAGATGTCACACCAAGCACCTTTCTAGCCATCTCTCTTACTAGCTCTGCTGTATATAATATATATATATATATATACATACACATCCTCCAGTGCTCTCCATACCATGCACATTCCTTTTTTCTTTCTTTTCTCACATTTTGCCTTACTCTTCAGATTTTTCAAGAAGCCATAACGTCCTATATGTTCTGATCATTTTTTTTTTTTTTTTTTATTTCTTTTCACACAGCATTTTCATCCAATGATGACTTGAACAGAAATTATGATTAAGGAAAGAAATTAATTTTGTCATTCAGCCTTTGCTTTCTTGCATCCTTTCATCACAGCTTCCCTGATTAAGACAGTACAGTAATAACCATTTAGGAAATAACTTCATTAAGCCAGTGCCCCCAGAAGTCTTAGGGGTTATAGATTTACAGCATTTCCCAACCTTTTAATTGAATGGTGGATTAAACAAAAATCATGCATAAGAAGAGATTTTCAGTCTTTTTTTTCTTTCAAGGAATACATAAGTTTTGCCCACAGCTTAATGTTCAAAGCTGACAAAATAGCAGCATACAATAAACAAACAGGACAAATGTTTTGAGTATACACAGGTCCTGTATGGAAGTACTGCATACCTCCCTAAAACTTCAGAAAAACAAAGATGATCACTATCTACGCAGCCCTCTGGTGTTAGATTGGGATGAAAGCAGAAGTTGAAATTATGTATTTCAAGTTACTGCTGGCATATGTAAACCTCTCACTTCGCCCCAACCCCCAAAAGCAGCAATCTCTATAAATGCTTGATGTGTGATTTTGAGGAAAGTAAAAAATAGTGATTATGGTAATGTATTCTACTTTGTTGTTCCTAGATGGCTCACTGCCTCTACACAAGCTATAGTAGCCTTCTTTGTACACCTCTGAGGTTTGTGAGAAATTTCCACACTGTCCCCAGCCCAAGTACAAACTATACTGACTTCCTCTATACACCTCTAAGGTATGACTGAGATAAAAAAATGTAAGAAACAATAATAACACAATTCCCAGCCTCCCCCAAGTATGTAACTTACAACTTTCTCTACACACACACATCTTAGCAGGGCTTTTTTTTAGAATGGGTGTGTTTGATACAGGCTGTTGTCATCTTTATCCCAACAGGGTCATATCACAACACTGTTCAGGATAAAGACTGTAATCAGAAAATTAATACAGTTTTTTTCTCATTTTTCCCAATTGACAAAAGCTTTTGTGGGGTCCTCACACAGTCAGGGATGATTAAGGGGCCCTTGTATCCATTTATACAGTCTGGGGAGAGGGAGGCACCAGACTCCTAGAAGATCTAAATGTCTGAGTGTTTTGTAATATATTGTATGTCTTACTTTTGAAATATAATGACTTTGTTAGCTGTGTTTTTTACTGATACCCAGGAAAAATTATGATTGTGTCCCAACATTATTTGGTGTGTGATAGATAAAACCTATGATATTATTGTGCACACAACCACATAAGCTCTGGCAATACTAGCTTGTACTTATTTCAGCAAACAGCAACACATTTTGCAACATTGGTACTGCCAAACCAGATCAGTGAATGCTGTTTAGCAGTCACCAAACAGCAGCAGGGTAGGTCACTTTTATTTTCCTCATTGAGGAGTAATGCATACCTATCACTATCTCTGATTTCACAGACCTTCCCTGACTTTTACTCATAATTTTGCTGTACCCTTCATACAGAGTTTGATTTGCTGGTAAATCATTCAGGAATATAGACAATTGTTAAATCCAGACATCAGAGTTTTAGACTTCTTATTGTCTAAAAATGCATATTGATGCAAAAGGTGTTATTCCTTTAACTTTTAAGTGAGTTAGAGTAATATTTAAAATGTGTTCCTGATTTTGTGGCTTTATTCAGCTATTATTTTTGGCATTGTGCAGAGTTCTTCAACAAAGAAGTTGAAAGTCATAGTATCTGGTGTTCTGCCAATATTTACAAAACTACATTGAAAGAGAAAACCATTCATGAAGACTAAGAGCCAGCTCATCTTAAAATCCAAGGTAAACATTGAAATTGGTCACTCTGAGCTGTTGATCTCTCAGGTTCTTACCTTGCTCATGTTCATTATCAGCTTTATCCTAAAAGGGTCACATCACAGCCCTGTTCAGATTAAAGGACATAGTTAGGAAATTAATACAGCTATTTTGTACTAGTTTTCTCCCAACCAGCAGCAGCTTTTGTGCCCCCCCCCCACAGTCAAGGATGATTAACTGGGATCCCTGTAGTCACGGGTACTGCAGGTACCAAAAGCTGGCTATGTTGTTAATTTTAGTGGAGAGAATGTCTACCAGCAGGGTTTAAATAAGCCAGAAGCAATATGTCAGTGGTAAAATATTTAATGGAATTGTGATGCCTTTACTTGAAAAACACTGTTAATATATCCAGTGATATCTTTTAATTTTAAAGGAGATATAATATGATCCACCTCTTTTATTAAGTATACAAATCTGCTGTACTAGATTTTGTTAATTTGACAGACATGTTATAAAATATCAATATAAGAAAATGTGCTGTGGTTGAGGCCCCCAGGAACAGGGGGCCCCCAGCGACCGCAGGGTTCGCTGATGCCTAAAGTCGGCTATGACTGGGTCTCCAGCTTGTCAAGGGTTTATTTTAATAATTCATGTAGTCACTTGCAGTCTAATCAGTGGAATCCCACATTTCATAAAGCGTGTGTTAATGTATAAGAATACATTCTGTTAAAACTTACTGGCTTAGTGGTGCCAAAACCAAAACTGTTTTCACTTATATATTACAGTATCATATTAAATGGTTGTATGGGGGCTCTATATGACCTTATCTTCAAACACTTTGTTAGTGAGAAGTATCTAAGCCAATGTGTAAAGGGTTAGGAAGCTGCAAATATTTTGGAGAGTGTATATAAAAACTCTATAATTAAATTGTTTAGACTTATTGATGATGTGTTTTTAATTTGGAGGGGGACTGAGGAGACTTTTAAAAAGTTTGTTGACTATATTAATAATGTGTACTCCTATTTGAAGTTCACCTGCCATTACAGTGCTAGTGAAGTTAGTTTCTTGGATGCAACTATATTTAAGGATGGGAATAAATTAGTTTCTAAAATATACAAAAAGGAAGTACAAAACAACACTTATTTACATTACAGTAGTATGCATCCAAAGAAGACTAAGACCAACATTGTAAGAGGACAGTTAGTTAGAATTAGTCATTTAACAAGAAGGGACGAAGATTTCTTAGAAGAGGCTGACCACTTTTGTAAGAAAATGGTAACTAGGGGTTATCCCAGTGAAGTGGTTAAGACTTCTATGTCAGAAGTAATTGTTCAAAGAGAAAGGAATGAGTTTGAAAGAATATGAAATAGTAGTATTAGTGTCAACAGAACTATGATGCCTGTGAGTAATAGTCTGGATTCTGGAGCCATTCAAAATATTATTACAAAGAATTGGGGACTTTCTTGGCACTAGCTCTGAAATTATCAGAATTATTGGGGACAAACTGTTATTCACTCAAAAGAAAGCAATGAGTTATAATTTTTTTTCAGGGAAAATTAAATAAACCAATGACAACTATCAAAAAAGGGGAATAGTCAAAATGCTATAACAGTAATATGTGTAATTTTTTGTACACTGATTCTGAGGATCTTATGTTGAGAAAAAATAAGATCAGCATAAAAGGAATCTTTACATGTAAATCCAAATTTGTGATTTATTTAGCTTTCTGTGTAATATGTAAGTCATTTTATGTGGGAAGGATAACACATGAGCTAAATAGAAGGATATATGAACATAAATATGCTGTACAAACTGCAGACAAAAAGAATGCCCTAAGTAAGCATTATAAAAATGGAATATGCAGGGTAGATTTTAAGTTTATTGTACTAGAAGCTTTACAAAATGTGTGTAACCCAGAAGATGAGCTTGGGTGGCTTGAATATTGTTGGTAAGTAAAACTGAATGCATGTTTTCCACCAGGCTTGAATAATCGTGATTATTTTGTTATGTCTTTAAAAAGGAAGGGGTTAAAACATTAATTGTTTTTGCAGTCATGTGCTTTAAATCATGTGATTATTACTGTATTTAAAAATAGTTCATTTTATTGTAACCTCAGTCTGATGATCTCTCTGGTTGAATACAGAGAGATGAAAGTGCTTACTTTAGGTTTTTATTAAAGCAGTGTGATTTTATTCAGCTTTTTTTATTATTAGTTTCAGTGTTAAGTCCATTTGGCTATTTGATACCAATGTGTAAAGACTTAATAACACACCTTGAGCTTTTCCCCTTCTTAATGACACTGAAATTTGCAATCATTTAAGTGTGCATTAAGGACACGGAAATGTATACTGCAGATACTAGAGTTTCTGCCTTCTATTGTTGTAGACCTAATGAGTCATGTGGTAGTGTATCCACATTTATCAGGAATCATTTAAATGATAGGATGTAAAGAATCCCTTTAGGACTAGAGCTTTTATGCACCATAATCACAATTAATGACACAGACTACAATATCTGAGGATGCTATCAAACACTGTATATTTAATTAATAATCGTGAAGAATTTCTGAATAAACTTCTGTAGTTAAAGATCAAAGATAAAGATCTACTGTACAACAAAGTCTGCACAACTAGTAATTCATTCTGTTGTTGTTGTGTCTTTCGGCTTTTCCCGGTTAGGGGTCGCCACAGCGGAACTCCGGTCCTCTAATGATTGGCAGTAGATTTTTACGTGCCGAGTTGCCAGCCCTAATGCACAACCTTTAACGAAGGTACGCCCATTCACGCATGTCTCCACACAAAAGACGCTTTAGCTGAGAATTGAACAGGGCAACGTCTTACTGTGAGGCAACAACGCTACCGCAGCACCACCACCGCAGTAGTAAAAAAATACAATTAACAAAAATATACTTCTTACCTCTCTCCCCAAAGCCCATTCATCATTAATGAGCAGTAATTATGACACTGCTATTTTCAAATTAAAAAGTAGGGTTATTTAAAAATAAACTGATCTTCCAAGAATTCTCTATTTGAGATTGTTTGGCTATAATGAGATCCTTCCAAAAAGAGATTTGGACGTGCCTCTTAATGGCCAAAATAAAACTGTCTAGGAAGGTACAACTTACTTCTACAATACTGTAAACTCTTGCTTTCAGAAATTTATACAAGTATGTTACAAATTTTGCGGTGGTGGTGCTGCGGTAGCGTTGTCGCCTCACAGTAAGACGTTGTCCAGTTCGATTCTCAGCTAGAGCGTCTTCTGTGTGGAGACATGCGTGAATGGGCATACCTTCATTGAAGGTTGTGCATCAGAGCTGGCAACTCGGCAAGTAAAAATCTACTGCCAATCATTAGCAGACCGGAGTTCCGCTGTGGCGACCCCTAACCGGGAAAAGCCAAAAGACACAACAACAACAACAACATACAAGTATGTTACAAATACAATGGGAAATGTAAAGGTATACTGCTATGACAGAAACACACAATCAATAAAATCAATAAATTATGCACAAAAAATAAGGTACTACCTAGCATTTGAAAATAACCCTAAACTTCAGAAAACATCCACAGCAAACAAAACTGAAAAGATGCACACATGACTCATCAAATCATCAAGAACTGGTTGCAGATTTTATCTACAACAAAAGCTGAAAGTAGATAAAATGCTGCCCCCCCCCCCCCTTGGGTCTGTATATCAGCCCAGTAGCTCTCCTTCCTGCACCCAGTTAACCCATTATTTCCTCTCTGGGGATGAGAACCAAGCTTCACTGATCAGGTGACAGCCTTCTGGTTCATTTATTATGTGACTCTTGTGCCTTATTAGCCCATTTGGTCTCTCACAGAGGCGAGAGCTAGGTGGTTGGGAAAAGGCCACCCTGCAGATCCTGTGGACTTTCATAGCTAGTTCCCTGTCAGTTTGCTTGCTACATCATATGTGTCTACCAGGAATGTACTGTTGTGTTTGCCTAGTCCCCTGCCTCAGTGGGTCACTGCCTTGCAGCATGTGCATGTTAGTTTTTTTTTCCTGTATAACAGTGGTTTCCCAACTACAGGATATATGTAGTCCAAATGTTTTGCTAGCTTCAACATACACAAGGATGAATGTAATAATCTCATTCATACCTACAGCAAAGTAGTATGCATTTCAAGAATAAATAAGAATGTAGCTGTTAAAGTATCTCATTGTAGTATAAATAACTGCATATTTAAATTAGACAAATACTTAGAATCCTCTATTAAGATAAAAAATGCACTGACAATTTTGCACTCAACAGTGCTTCAGACCAAAGTCATATTATTTACTGAAGATATGATCACAGCAGAAACCAAGAAAAATAAAAAGAAAAACAAAACAAACAAGCAAAAATGTGACACGACTCATACTCCCCCTATTTTAGTGCTTTCATCATTTTAATCAGTAAGACTTCTTCAGAAATATGTATATAAACCAACAAACTTAAAAGGACCAATGTATCACATAAAATGAACCACTCATATATCTAAAATTAAATTATATGACTTAACTTAAATAAACACATTACAATATATACGTAACATATAGTAAATAGCAAAATGCACAGTGAACTTCACTTCACTACAGTTTGCATATCTCTTTCCTTTTTTAACTCACATTTAATATTTAAATGTCAATTCAGTCCAGGAGCTCTACCAACGTCCAATAAAACCTGCCAATGATGCTCCCTGCATTCTAAAAGAATGTTGATGTCGCCTGCTCTAAAATCCACTTTCAATTGTTCAATTAAACTAAAATAATAATAATTTCTGTGTGTTTTGCCAGAGCATTATTCATGTGTTTTTTATTCTTTATGCTTAATACGTGTTCATATATTCTTTCACTTAAACTTCTTATTGTTTTCCGACATAGAATACTGGACATGTGGAACATCTTACCAAATATGCAATATACTCAGCTCAACAGGTGACTGAGCCATTGATTGTAAACATAATTCCTTCATTCTCAACTTCAAAAGAAGAAGATGTTATAATAATAATGACATTGTTTACAACTATAACAAGGAGCCATACCCTTTTTTGGCAACCTTAATGACCTAAAACTGACATCCTTTTCCAAAATGTTCTTTAAATTATGTCCTTTCTTCTTGATAAATACATGTCTGTCACCCACCACCTACAAAAATAATTAAATAATAATAAAAAAAAATTCTTGCTTTGGTGGTCCCAGACAGCATCCCTGCATCCCCACTAATTTCTTACACGAAATCAAATTTAACCTCCCCAAACCCTTATGCATATAATACTGAATAAGCTCTTGTTAATACATACCAGAACTTTAGTGCCAAGCAGCAATGATTTTGTTTCATCTGTGTTGGAGGGCTCTGTGCCTGAGAGTTAAACACCTATCACCTTGACCAATATTCTTTGAATATGAGAAAGGGAAAGAGAGAGAGAGAAAGTTACAGAGAAAATAAATGTTAAGGCCAGATATCATTTTAGGCACGCTAATTTATGCAATAAATGAATACGATGAAAGAAATATGATTATCTGAACAAAACAAAACTCAGACACAACAAGTTAGCCACACTTCTTTTAACAAATGGAAGTCACCTCAAATGGAGTATTTCTTAAAATGATAGATGCGGCAGTCCCTTACACACAGGGGTTTGGCAAGTTCAGTTCAGTAAAAGTTGCAGTGTTCCCTAATGCACAGGGTGTTGGCAAATTTGGTTCAATTTAGAGGTAGTGCTCCCTCACACACAATATTTTAGTTGATCAGAAAGAAAACAGTATTGATCAAGAACACAAAGAAAGAGTTAAGTCCAAGTATCTTTTCTTTATACTACGATATAGGCAGGCATAAATTGAAGTACCTTTTCCTTGCACTTCCACACAGGCAGGGGTACATCCAAGTGGCTTCTCTGTAGAGTCACAGCACCTAGCCCTTACAGTGACACACTCCAGATTGTTTTTTCCTTCTTTCTGATGAACATTACTCTTTCCAGAGTCCTCCCTAGAACCCTTTCAAAATCAAAGGTTGTGAATTTGCTGAATACTATGGCACTGAGAGTTAAATACCCCTCTCTGCAGCTGTCCTTGCACAGGAATAACAATCATTTTTAAATTGGGTTATTCTAGCTGGACAGCTGTTCCATTTCAGCCCAAGGAGAAAAGCTCCAAAATAAACACTACAAGAAGATACAATAATCCAATAGCTATAAACATTATACTAGAGAAGAGAAGAGAAGGTAAATCTTTGTACAAGGATATCAAGTTGATATACTATAAATAAAAAGAAAAAAAAAACAAGCATGTTTACAAGATCTATACAGTTGACTAGACCTGGCAACATTAACAGTGATAATTAAACTATCTATTAAGACTAAGATAGGATTGTTAATATTATGGAAGAGGGAAGATTCGTGTCTTAAGAAGGAGAAGACTAGAGTAGGGAGTGGAAAGTTGCAATAAAGCAGTGGGGAATACAGAGATCTTTAACAGTGTAAGGTTACACAAGAGGGTGAGAAGTGTTGGAAAAAAGTAATAAGGAAGGAAGGTATAAAGTAGAAAGAGTGGAAGAATAATGTGAGCTGTATGGGGAAGAGTAGCAAAATATGAGTGAAGAAAGAAGGCATATTGTATAAGGAGTTAAGGGTAATATGTGACATAGGGGGATTTACTTTAGAATGAATTAAAATGAATGGAAGATAATATAATAAATTAGACTGGAGCATTTTAAGTTTGCCATTATTTAATGCAATGACATGACTATCAAGTTACTAGATGTAGTTTTAATTTTCATTGAAAAATCTTTCAGTTTGATTCTGCTCTAAGTTCTAGAGGGATATTCTGAAAGGATAGAGTTCCAAAGTTTAGCTACATGAACTGTGTAAAGAGAATCAGCATAGTGGTTAGAACATGTGGTGAGTAAAATCTGGTTTAGGTGCTGAGTTCTAAGTTTTCCTCTCATCAGTAATGGCTATTTCAGGTAGAGTTCGGTGATAAACATTACATGTTCCTAACAGGGATAGTTTATTACATAAAAGCATTACATGTGTCTAGCAGGTTAGAAATAAACTATCCGCAAATAATGGTAGTATTTGACTGTTAGGGGAAATCTTCTTGTCCGACAGTTGGAGGGGATCAAGGTGTACTGGGGTAGCGTACTGAGGGTGAGGCAAGAGAAGGACAGCATAAAAAGGGCAGACAATTAGATGGGGAGGCAGGTGACAGGTAAAGAAGAGGAAGCAGGAACCAGAATGGGAGAGGCAGATAGCAGGCAGATAATGTTACAGCAATAACAGCAGGAAGACAGTGAGAAATGAACATGAAAAGGGTGCCCACTATGGGGACCAAGCAGAGGAATAATCAACAGGAGGAGATGGAAAGGGAGAAGATGAGAGGCCTAGAGGAGACAGCAGTGGGAAGAGCTTATGGGATGTGTATGAGAAGGCTATGAAAATGGTAGAGTATGGTGATACGGCACAGCGTAGCAGGCAAGTTGGATGTGGTGGAAAATGACTGTAAAAGGGTGAAAATAGAAATGAAATGGAGCAAAAAATGTTGCAAGAAAGGAGAGCCAGTGTGAGTTGAGACAAGAAAGTTCTGGAATCTACAGACTCATTTGCCAAGGAATTACAGCTTTGGCAATGGAAGACATAAGAAACCATATTGTGGTGAAACCCATCTTGGGGCTATATCTTAGTAAGACATTTGAGGATGTAATCTAGGTGGTCAACTGGAAGGGCCTGACACATATGCTTGCAAATAACAGTGACCTGTAAAAGGACACAACTGAGGCAATAGCAAAGAAGGCCAAGGAAGTGGGAGAGAAATGCCTAAATCAGGGTTTAAAGGAAACATTTTAGAAGTACTGTATTTACCAGCAGCTAGCACACCGAGGAAGGAGAGGATTATAGAGATTAATAACTACTTGTGAGTAAGGGAGATGGTCTTGGTCCTAGCAGGGTGATGAGAAGACTTATCAGAAAGACTAGCTCTAAGTCACAGATATACTTCTTAGAGCAGAAGGAACAGATATGTTCATTGCTGGTAAGATGGAGAAGGGGTGTCAGTGATTTAGAAGAGAGTGGCATCCACTCAGCCATTGCGAAGTTGGATATAAGAGACACAGAATAAAGCAGAACAAGCAGCACATGTGACTTTGGACATGGCTGGGTAGATACTATGCAGTGCATGAGTATGGGGAGGAAAACGGGAGCTTGTAAGCACTGAGCAGGACAAGATGGTGGTGGCGGACATTGTTGCTATTGTTGCTATTACAAGAAGATAGAATATTAACAAGTGGGTGGACAAAGATAGTACAGAAGGGCAGCATGGCAGCTCATTTATTAACATCACTACATCACACCTCCAGGGTTTGGAGTACAATCCTGAGTTCTGGTCACTGTCTGTGTAGAACATGGATGCTCCTCCATGACAGTATGGATTTTCTCTGGGTAGTAAAGTTTCTTCTCACCTTCCAAAACATGACATTTGATTGGTCAGTCTAAACTGTACATGTATATTGAATTTATCAGTGCCATTGCAGCTCAGGTTGTGGGAGAAAGGGGTTAGAAATGAATAAGTTCCCTTACCTGATTAAAAATTAATTAAAAAAAAATAGTAATGACACATGAGGGAGGAAAGGAGGCAGAGGACATTTATTTAAATAGAATATTAAATGAGAGATTATAGTAGTGGAAGAACATCACCTAATGATGGGAGTGACAAAACAAAGAGGGGCAGAACCTAGGATAAGTGCTCTTGTGGTTAAAGAATAGCATGGAAGAGTGCTAATAGATTTATATAGTGTATTAACCTCTAGGCATATAAAGGGGAAAAGAATAAAGGAGTGGATTAAGATAAAAGGGAAGGCTATACTCATGGGGGAATCTGTATCTGCCAACAACAGAATAAGAGATCCTAAGTTTAATGGTAGAGAGAGACTGGGAGATGAATGAGGTCTTGCTTCATAAAGGGTTATGCCAACTGGTAAAAGATTGTGCCAGATAGAACAAAATTTTGGAGATGGTCCTTATCAAGACAGAGGGGATTGAGGGTGCCATTAGCTAAAACTGAGCATGACACAGTGTGACTTGATGTGAGGACAAATGGTGAAAGCACCAAAGGAAAAGACAAAGGTGTGGGATTTCAGGAGGGAGGATTTAGGCTGATCAGGGATAGAAATGTTCAAAGATGAGTTAGGCACATGGGGGAAATTGATTGCTAAAGAAACTATTAAAGGAGTAACTAGTACTATGGAGAAGGGTTTGAGGAAGAAGCATAAAAAGGTAAAAATGGGCAAGGACAATGTGGGTATATAAGAATGTGAAATAGCAAATAGGGTAGAAGATGGGGCATACAAATGGAGGAAGAGAGTGGATGTAGAGGTGGAACAGGCACAGTACAAGTAGTCAAGGAGAAGGAGTTTAAATTCTCTGAGTTAGCTGGCAGTTCTTTAATTCTGTCTATATATATATATAAATATGTAGGTGAGTAGTGATATTCTACCCTTAGCTTCTTGATTCTCAAAAAAAAAAAAAGTTTCTCACACATCTTAAATAAGAATATAAACTAACAAGCACACTCACTGAGGAGTCTCATGCATTCATTAATAAAATATACATGTCCTTGAAATAGAAAACCACCTTCTTCTAATAGCATTAATCACTTAAGACTTATCTTCTTTCAGAGGGTGCCCCAGTACTTATAAACTTAGGATGCATATCACTCCAGTATTACCACTGAAGTTCCATTGGGATGACTCAATCTCCTGTCAGGCAGAAAAAAGTATTAGATTAGATTAGGTCTAAAGGATCAGGAGTGATTTCCTGTTTCTAAGATAAAGGAGAGATACTGGTAGCAGTCAATGATTTGCTGTAGTGGGGCTATTTTTTTAAATACACTTCTGCAAACCACTTTACATAAATCATTTTTCTATGTTAGCTAACTGAAGGGAGCATCACTGTACATCATGTCCTTCTTCTTCTTCTTCTTCTTCTTCTTGTCTTTCGGCTTTTCCCGGTTAGGGGTCGCCACAGCAGAACTCCGGTCCGCAAATGATTGGCAGTAGATTTTTACGTGCTGGCTTGCCGGGCCTAATGCACAACCTTCAATGAAGGAACACCCATTCACGCATGTCGCCAAACAGAAGATGCTCTAACTGAGAATCGAACGGGCAACGTCTAACTGAGGCGACAACGCTACCGCATAATTTCCTAATATAACTTAATTCACCGTTAGTCAAACATTCTTCTTCTCTTTAACTTTGCCAACAACATTCTGAAATATAACCTCTGTCCATCTTTAACACATAAAAAATGGTACATAACACTCACTATCTTCTAATATCAGCCAGTATTGGTGCAGATACCTCTATGTTCCCTGCTCACAAATACTCTTATCAGAAAAATATATATATATTGATATATATATATATATATATATATATATAGGTTCATAGGTTCATAGGTTAGTACTAAGCTAACTGCCCTTGTGAGCCATTTTAAGCTTAGCCAATTATCCCTTGTGAGACTCAAACCCTGCACCTTGTGTTTGTAAGGCAAACACCTTAACCATTAGGCCACCCTCCCAATATATATATATAAAATCATACCAGCAGTATGGTACATACGTTATTTAATTGCATATATTAATCTACACGTGAATCTGCAGGGAATACTTATTTAAAGGATATCAAGTTTCAATAAAATAACATCACTATGCACAGTCCACCTCCAGCAAAAGGAAGGAAAAAGGAAACTCCTTAATATATATTTAAAATCTGAGTAAATATGGCTAAAACAATAAAAGAATTTTGTAATTCTAAAAGTCATATATTTAAATGATTTGGCTTTAGTAAAATATATTATCTCCAAAGTAAATTATCTCCAAAGTAAAAAAGTGTCAGGTACCCTAGTGTCTTTCTTTGTAATATGTGTGAAATAATTACACATACTAGGTAACTCCCTATGAATAGTCTTCTAGACCATGGATCCAAGAGTAAAGTTTATTTTGTCATGCAAACAAAGTTCATCCGATTCAATATATAAGTGACAATGGTGCAGAATAGAAAAGACCTGTAATGCAGCACTTGTAGGTTATTCATAACCATCCTGGAACAAACACCATAAATGCAAAGACTGTAATCCAGTTTTGGTAAAAACAAAAACCTTTTATGCACAATTTGCAAATATTTATTCCTAGCAGGCAATGAATTTAAAGTTGCCAGTATAAGATATATTGAACTACATAAGCTAGTAATAATTCAGTAAAACTGAGATGTGAGTCAAGGTTAATATCTAAAAGTTTTAATACTATGAGACCAAGTCATGCCTGCAAACTCATGAGGCATAATGCAATCAAGAGAGGGATCCTTAAAAAGATCATAGTTTCATTTCTTAGTACATTATATCTGAAATGTTTAAGCCCACAACTGAAGCAAAGGTAAATCCTGTTGTAGTAATTATTTGGGAGAAGCAACATATTTACTATGACAAACAAAGTTACTTGTTACTTCCACTGTATATTAGAAAGGGGTCTACTTTGTTTCATTGAATCTCATTTCACTGAATTTCATTTCACCCGACCACATCGCTGAAAACACAAATTGCTGAAAACTCATTTCACTGAATCTCATTTCAGTGAAGTGAACTTAGTATATATGGCACTGTGTAAAGTGCTGTAAGACAAGTAAAAGGTATATGCCCTTTCCCCACTGTAGTACGATCCTGGAGTTTGTATATATAGTTGGGGGGGTGTGGGTGGCACAGCCCCCTACATTGGGGGGTGTGGTGATGCGTAGCCCCCCACCTTGTTTGTTTTATATTCTATTTTACCAAAAACTTCAAAACAATACATTTTAAACAATAGGCATGCATAGTTACAACACCAGTGACTAACTCTCTCCAGAAGACAATATGTACTCAAACTAATTGGGGGGGCTACACCCCCACACCCCCTAATGTGGGGGGCTGTGACCCCTCTAACTATATATACTAACTCCAGGATTGCACTACAGTGGGGAAAAGGGCATATACCTTTTACTTACCTTACAGTACTCTACACAGTGCCATATATTCTAACTGCAGTTCAGTGAAATGAGATTCAGTGAAACGAGTTTTCGGTAATTTGAGTTTTCAATGAAGTGGTCGGGGTGAAATGAAATTCAGTGAAATGAGATTCAACGAAACAAAGTAGACCCATTAGAAAGACCCACACTCTAAGATTCTTAAAAGCCACTCTTCACTCTTTGCACAACATATCTAAATACAAGTGTTTTGATACAGGGGAAAGTAAATAAATAATGATATGCATGCCTAACAATATTATCAGCTCTCTTTTATACATTTTGAATATATATTATGGCAGTGCACCATAGCAGGGAGTACGCAATGCAAATTTTCCCCATGGCAAAGAGATTTATTTGGTTATAGCAACTGCTAAAGCACTCCCATTCCCACTGCATGCAAATATATGAAATACACAAGACTGTGTTTTTGTGTATTGCTGTTTTATATTGGCCTTAAAAAAATACATTTTTAAAAAACAACACCATTGTATAATGTATGCTTCATGTCTGCTCACTGACGTGGGTTAGCGGAGACAGAATTAAAAGAACCACTTCCGCTTCAATTATCAAACTCATGAAACAAAATTGATCATACAAAAATGTACAAAACCATTATAACAATTATGTAACACATTGCTGCTGCAGTACTTGAAATCATAATAGGGGTATGCAAAGACATGCCAGTATAAACATTGTGTTTTTTCCAACAGGTCAAGCCTCTCTGCACCCTCATGTAGGAGGCTTCATACCCTTCATCTTCTTATTTTATTATTCTGGCCCTAAGTTTGCCATATCATGGAGACAGCAGTAACTGTCAAAACAGGGTATCACTGTTCTGCTTTTTCTCAGAGAAGCTGTGACCATGCCTGTGAACTGCTCCACTTTTGGTGGAGCTCTCTGATTTCAACCCTAAACTATATCTGCCCCCTCCGTTCCACTTTTCCTGTAGGCATCTCTGATTCCTATACTTTTAATGATGAAAACATAAAAAAGGAAGTCAGAGCCAAATGCAGCAGTGAAAACACAAACATTTGATAGATACTTATATCTTGCACTGGTCTTATCTCTTGTTTTAATAGGGCGTATGCTACAAAATGGTTTTAGTGCTGCTTATGGTCACTAAACCTTTTTAGTTTGTCCCCCACCACCACCACCAGACCCTCCCACATACACACACTTCTTATCATTGATTCTTTCATGCTGAGTGTTATTTAATAAACATATGGAAACCGATTTGTCATAAACCTTGATACATTAAAAAGTTACTATTGAGAGCTATGTTTTGCACAGCCATTGAGTATAGAGGCATGCATGCATACCTCAAACATGTCAGTGTAGTACAGATGTATTTATGGTGCAGCTATGTAGTTGCACTTCTGTTAGAATGGCAGAGGTTCTGATTTTATAGGTTGTACCCCCCAACATTTCACCCCGCCCCCTCAAGCAGTGCTAACTTATACATAAGCAAATTTAAATTGAATGATTTTGGATTTTCTGCTATGATTGTTTGATTGTCCCTTGTTATAATTTTAAAACCTGAGAGGTTGAGAAGTATGGCTGTAACCTCAGTTTACTCAAATAACAGCACAAACTGAGCTGTCACACATTACTACAGCATGCAGTAAGCAATCACATAGAAGCAAAACACTACTGAGCAACTATGGCAGGGTGAAAAGCAATAACAAGCCAAAGTCAAGCAATTGCAAAGGAACCAAAAGACTCATATATATGCATTGAAATTATAATTGACTAAACGTCTGATGATAGATTTTAATCTGGAATAAGTGTTTTGTTTTGAATTATATTGTGGCATTTTTCTGCAATAAAAGATACAGGCATTTCAGTTTAAAATTTGGTTGCAGAACCAAACTATTTCATTACAGCTACTGGACTTATTGCTGGGATACAACATGTTTTATCTCCTGACTGGAATGCTTTGCATTTTAATAGGAGGCAAAAGCTTGCCATTGTATAATTTTGGCTTACTTACTTATTAACCTGATGTAAATAATTAACAAGTCTGACTGAAACATTTTAAGATTAACGCTAAAATTCCATTATGTTGTAAACACTGTTGTAATGAATGTTTTCATTAAACTACTTTGTTATTGGTTTGCTGTGTCTCTAAAACATGATGAAGAGAAACTAAACACATCTGCAGTATTACTAAAGAAAGTAAATTACTCCTGTCTATTAATATTTGTCTAAGATATCTAAGATAGCTAAGGTTCAGTAAAAATAAAACAAAAACAACAAATAGCTAAACAAAAACAAAACAGAACCCCCCCCCGCCCCCCCCCCAAAAAAGCAAATTAAGTTGTTTTTGTGGAGGGGCAGTCGGTATATTTATATTTACCCCCATGTGCGTCCCACACTAACTTGCTTATATCTGCTAATTCCAAGATCACTACATCTAGAAGAACTAGCAGCATGTACTTTAAGTGCAGAAAGGGGTAGAAATGTGTTTTAAAGTGCATATTTCTACCCCTTTCTGTCTGCAGGGGACAACAGTCTCAGACACAACAATCCAGCAATTAAATGCACAGAAAATATACATACTGTGAAAAACAATCACAACCACAGATTTACACAAAAATACATTTTACTGTGTTGGGCATAAAGCTTGTGAATGTAAACAATTATCTGTATATATGTTGTAAAGATAGGTAAAGGCTGCCAGCCTAGCCAGACAGAATTTTGTAGATAATGCTGTCATTTGTAAATATTAATGTAAGCCACCGGGTTGTTCTCTTAAATGTGAAAAGACTGCTTTGGATATGGAACTGCAAAAATGTAACAACAGTGCACTCTGCTGTAAGAAAGCTAAGTCCAACATTTCAAGACTGTCTTTGATGTCAAAATTCAGAGCCGATATGTCTAGAGGGAGGCATCCTACCTATTGTTTTAAGACCAGAGTTAATGGCTAAAATTTGCATGTATAAATGTCCTTTATTGCTCTGGTTTCTGATCAGGTGTAAAGAATGTAAATGTAGTTTCTGTTATCCTGTGAATACCAGAGAAGTGTGAAGAATGATGTCATGTGGGGGCAGAGCCTAGATGGCCAACTGAGAGCACTGAATTTTGAGAGTTCCATAAACTGCATAATAATATAGGAAATTTTTAATCTGATGTTGTAAATCTTTATTCATTCCTTACTGATAGGACTTTGGTTCCGTCCTCGGAACTGACACAGCTGTTTCTAAGCTCATGCCAGCCAAAAACTCTCAGTTAAGACCTACCCATAATGCCCCTCTCATAGTTACTCCAGATCTCGTTTGCCGCATTCCTCGTCAGACATGCTTAGCCATCTCTCTCTCAAAGCTAAGTGGAAATTTGTGCTTTTTTTGTGTAGTTTCTCTTCAAACTGTCATTTTTAGTCAGTTTAGCCTTTTCTTACTATCGCCTATAACCTGATTCTATTTCCTACCCTCTACCTTTGATAGTTAAATCTCTACCATCTTTGGTACTGTCCCTCTCTCCTGCCTTTGGTAGGCCTTTCTTACCACTTGTGGTATTTTTAAATACCATCATTGGTATTCTCTCCTTTCTTTCCCTTGTTGTTGCTTTTTTTCCTTTAGAATAGCTCTTTGTTGCCTGTACTATGTCAGACAAACTTAAGTTGGGGTTTAAACAGTGTAATAAGTGTGGGCGTAAGATGCCCAACTCAGATGGCCACGCTCGATGTGTTTACTGTTTGGGCATGGACCATATAAATGCTGATTGTGACATTTGTTCTAGTTTTAGCAATTGTACTCTAGCAGAGCGTAAAAACAAACTAATTCTGAAAGGTTTAATCAAATCACCCTTTTTGGAGGCTCTATCTGGGTTGGAGATCTCACCGCCTCCTAAGACTAAGAAACACAAGGAAAAACTGAGTCACTCAGTTCCTGCATCTCTGCCAGTTACAGATCTGAGTCAGCTCCATGCTTCTCCGGCACCCTCAGCACAGACCTCGTCGGCACCAGGCCCTGTGTCTTCTCCCTCGGTGCTGTCTCTGATGTTAACTCCTGTTTTGGTTCCAGCCTCGGCACCACTGGCTTTGGTGCCATCCTTGGTTCTGATACTGGCTTTCACGACCATACCTGCTTCTGCATCATCCCCTGCCATGGTGCTGACAGCTTCTTCAGCTCCACAGACTATGACCTTGGTTCCTAAAGTCGAATATCTCCCAAGAACCAGATGCTCTCCAACGTATGACCCTTTTTTGGGGCATCGGTTTATCCCCTTTCTTGAAAGACCTGATTCTTCTTCAGCAGCCTCTATTAGATCCACCAGGAGTCTTTCTGAACTAGATGTAGTGTGGGTTGTGAACCAACTTCTGGCAGCTAGGGGAATGCCCACTCCAGCTAGACCTTCCGTCCTCTTTGGCTCAAAATCCTTCAAAGCATATTCTCCTGTTTATCCTCCTCCGGCCTCTACCCAGGCTCCAGAGATCTCGGTACTGATGTCCACCCTGGTGCATACTGTCTTGGCCCCAAATGCAGATTTTTCCCTGTTGGCACTGACCACCCTTGCTGCATTGGCTACATTGGAGCCGGTGCACTTTTGGAGCAGTGTTTGGACTGTTGGCACCTTGGTACCTTGCCCGGTGCCCATTTTTTCACTGGCGCCATCTATGTCCATGGCTCAGACAGCTTTGAGTCTTCTCCGAGCTCCTCACCTGGAGGTGGGCTGCTCAGGGCAGAGTGTGACCCCAGTTCCGAGGTTGTCCTTCTCGATTCCAGGCTCCCATTCCTCGTTGGGTGGGCCTGCTTTCCAGGTGATGGAGAGGATTTTTGCCTCCGCAAGCTCACAGTCAGCATCAATGACATCAGCACCAGAACCCCCCCTCTAGCATGCAGCTGTCCCAACCACCTACTTTGGGATCCTGGGCATGGGAGCCGCAAAACCTTCTTTGAAGGGAACCCTTTCTCCGGAGTCCTCCTCAGAAGATCCCAGTGGGGAGCCACCCTGGAAGAAATGGTGCAAGAGGAAGCACCTTGATTCCCCTGAGGAATCTATCACTGAGGATACCAATTGTGATGAGGGGGAAGGGTACCTACGGTCTCCCCCACATGATGTCTCATGGAGACATTCTCGAAATCCTGAAGCAGCAAGGAGATTGGAAGTACTCTAACCCTTTTTCTGAGGAATTGGTGTTCTTGCAGGCCTTCTGTTGCCAGCCATCTACTTCCTGGGTTACCCCACCTGCGGATGAGCTTATTAGGCTGATCATGCAGCATGCCTGGAAGGCCCAGGACAATGTAGAACTTGTCCCCTGGAGGCCGGACAAAATTCTATCCACCCCTGAAGACCAGCCCGACTGGTCCAAGCAGTTGACATTGATTCCATGGTCATGGCGGAGGCCACCAAGAGGGAACTGACAGAAGATAGTTCCACTGTCCATCCTCTGAACAGGGAGTCTTGAGCCATGGACAGACTAGGGAAGTGGACCTATGCTTCAGTGACCTTTGTCATTCGATCACTGAACTATCTGCAACACTTTACTCACTTCCAAAGTGACCTAATCTTTGAAATGTCTTCCTCTTTGGTAGGGGTACTGCCTGATGAGGTGTGTAACACTGTCACCTCACAGCTAGCTACCCTTGAATCTATCTCAAACTCCTTGATGTGTTTGATATCTCATACCACTGAGGGGGCAGCCTGAGCTGCCTCATCAGGCATTGTCATGAGACACCATGCTTAGATGTGTTTGTGTGATTTCACAGACCCCTTTAAATCTTTCTTCGTAAATGCGCCTGTTGACCAATCTGCACTTTTTGGTCCCAAAGTACGAGACATGCTAGCACAAATTGACAAAGATGGAAATACCTTGTCTGCTGTGGGCATATGTTTTTCCACCCCCCAGAGGTCCTACTCCAGGAACCAAAGGGGAGGAAAATTGTGGTTCAAGAAATCCCAAGGATCTTTTCATGACACTAATGGTGAGCAATACCCCTAGGGCAGAGGGGGCAACTCATCTGGAAGATGCCCCTTTCGGGGTAGAGGGAGTCCATGTAACCAGGGTGCTAGAGATTCCTTCTCTGGCCGACCCTACCAACACTCCTGAGTAGCAGCCCGATTGCTTTCCGCTGGAAGCAGTCGGGTGTTGTTTTTCTCTGCACCTACCAGCCTGGCAACTTATTACTACTGATGTTTGGGTGCAGAGAATAATATCCAGAGGCTACCAGATACCATTCAATTTAAATCCCCGACCCATCAAACGAATCTGCAATGTGCCACCCAGTCAGAGGGAGGTAGCAGCCTTGGAAATGAAAAAGCTGCTAAGAAAAAGAGTCATCCAACCAGTCCCACCAGACCAAAGAGGATCCGGGTTTTACTCAAGGTTCTTTTTAGTACCAAGAAAGACAGGGAACTGGAGACCAATCCTGGATCTCAGCCTATTGATCAAATTTATCAAACCTCAAAAATTCTGAATGGTCACAGTACAGTCCATTCTCCCCTTTCTAGGGAGAGACAACTGGATGTGCTCTATAGACCTCCAGAAAGCATATTACCACATAAAAATGGATCACCACTCCCAGAGAATTCTCTGCTTCTAGCTGGGAGCCAATCACTACCAGTTCAGGGCACTGCCATTCAGTCTCTCGACAGCCCCCCCCCCCGAGTTTTCACTAAATGTATGGCAGTTGTAGTAGCTCATCTTTGACTACAAGGATTCCAGGTGTTTCCGTATCTAGACAATTGGCTCCTTACTGCCCCAACCAGGAATCTTCGAATCCGCAGCCTCTCTTACACTCAAGGCCTCGCTCTCTGCTTAGGGATTACAATCAACAAGGCCAAATCTCAAACGTCCCAACAAAAACATTGGAATTCATTTTAGCAGTTTTCAACACAAAACCTGTCAAGCTTCCCTCTCTCCTCACAGGCTTTCGAAAATAAGACACCAAATCCAAACCCTTCTTCCACAGACTTTTGTACCAGCATGCCTTGTACTGCAACTCTTAGGCTCCATGGCAGCTGCCAATACTCTAGTACCACTGGCGAGGTTGCACATGAGAATACTGCAGTGGCTCCTTTCTTCTGAATGGTCGATCTTAACTCACCCACTTGACCAAATGATATGTCTTACAAACCTTTGTAAGGTAGAAATGCTATGGTGGATGACGTCAGAATAAAATCTTTGGTGTTGACCATTTTGTCTCCCCCAGCCCACGGCCACACTGACCATGGATGCTTCCCTGTTAGGGTGGGGGGGGGGCATTTCCAGGGAAAGACGGTCCAAGGCACCTGGTCCCACATGGAGGCAAGTTTGCACATAAATGTCCTGGAACTGAGGGCAGTTCTCTTAGTGTTACAAGCATTCCATACATCCCTCCCTTCTGGGACTATTGCAATTCATTCAGACAACATGTCAGTCATCTGGTATGTCAACAACAAGGCAGAACCAGGTCTTACCCCCTGTGTCGGGAAGCCATGAGGATTTGGCACTTGGCGATAGCTTCCAACCGCTTTCTTCTAGCAACACACATTCCCAGGAGTTCCAACCTTATTGCAGACAATCTGAGCAGGAACATCCTGATGCCTCATGAGTGGTCCCTCAATCCTGTAATAGTGGATTGGAGTTTCCGCCACGGGTTCAAGCCTTGCTGCAATCTGTTAGCTTCCCCCTTAAGCAACAAATGCAGAAGCTACTTTGCCCTGATCCCCCCTCAGGGGGAACCCCTGAGGGATGCTCTAATGCACAATTGACTCCCGGGTCTACTGTATGCCTTTCCCCTGTTGCCTCTTATCCCCAAATTCCTCCAGAAACCTCAAAGGTTGAGAAGCAAAGTGATCCTCATTGCCCCTTATTGGCCCCGTCAAGTCTGGTTCCCTTTCATATGGCCTCATCTGATTCACAGCCCATGGATCCTGGATCATTCCCAAGGTCTGCTGCCTCATCCTCAGGGACTGATTCACACCAGTCTCTACAGTCTCAAGCTCACAGCTTGGTTCCTCCACTTCCAGTGATTGCCAGGCTGCCTAATATCTCATCTCCCATTCGCGAAATTCTTCTGGCTTCAAACAAACCTTCCACCAGGAAAATTTATTCTAGTAAATGGACTAGGTTCTCTATTTGGGCCAAAGATCAGAACTTAGATCCTTTCACTATGCCTATTCAAAAGATCCTACAATACCTGACGATGACTCTACATGCAGGAGCCTCAGCATTGACAGTCACTGTACATTTAGTAGCTATCGCAAATTTTCATAATGGATTTGATAATTCTTCTGTTATGTCACACTGCCTGTGCAAGACTTTCTTGAAAGGAGTATTACACATTAAACCTCCTGTCAAGCCCCCCCCTAGATCCCTGGGACTTGACCTTGGTACTTCAATCACTAACAGGCCCTCCTTTCAAGCCTTTTGATTCTTGTGCTATAAAGTTTTTGTCATGGAAGACTCTACTTCTAGTAGAATTTACCTCAGTGAGAAGAGTATCTGAGTTGCAGGCCTTGAGTGTCAAGAGACCTTATTTGAACTTCCACAGGGATAGAGTGTCCCTTCATACTGACCCTTCTTTCTTGCCCAAGGTAATTTCTGGATTTTCCATTAACCAATCTATTGACCTGCCGGTTTTCTTCCCTCAGCATTCAAACAGAGGGGAGTACCTTTTGCACTCCCTTGATTTGCATCAGCAGCTTCATTGTTATTTGGACAGGACTAAATCTTTCAGGAAAATGGATCAATTGTTTGTGGCCTTTGCAGGACCCAGATTGGGTAAACCTGTCTCTAATGTGACTCTCTCCTCCTGGCTTAGAGATGTCATTACCTTTATCTACCAACAGAATAAGCTATATTAACCTTCCAGAATAAAGGCTCATTCTACTAGATCAATGGCTACTTCTGTAGCTTTTTATTCCAGAGCCTTTATGGATGATATCTGCACAGCAGCCACTTGGGAAAGACCTCATACCTTCATCTCTAATTACAAATTGGATTTAGCCACCAGAGGATGAGTATCTTTCAGTTCTATGGTGCTCAGGAATATCCTTCTTTAGGGCCACTGAGGAATCAAGTAGCTGGGGACTCGGTCCTATAAGTAAGGAATGAATAAAGATTTACAACATCAGCGAAAGAAGTTATGTCTTACCATATCATTCCATTTGCGTTGTAGATCTTTGTTCATTCATTACTTTCCACCCTCCTTCCCCCTGCCTGGACTCCTGGTGGACTTTAGGAACTCCTGGTTAGGGTTGCTCAGACAGAGCCTCCTACTGTTTTTCTCTTACTATCTCTATTATATAGGGGCGGGAAAACTTGATCTGGAGTAACTATGAGAGGGGAATTATGGGTAGGTCTTAGCTGAGAGTTTTTGGCTGGCTCAAGCTTGGAAACGGCAGTGTCAGTTCTGAGGACGGAACCAAAGTCCTATCAGTAATGAATGAATAAAGATCTACAACACAGATGGAATGTTATGGCAAGACATAACTTCTTTTTATTTTCAAGTTTAAAACATCAGAAATCTATAGATAAACTACTAAACTACATAAATATCAATGTTGGTGGAGATATACAAAAATTTTCCTGTCGAGTAAATCGGAGATATATTGAGTCACTGAATATGAAAAACTCAAGGAATTCTCATCCAGATGCTGCTTTGAAAAAAGTGCAAGAAGATGGATGGCTTTAAAAATGACTTAGAAAACCTCAAATTAAATTCTCAAAAACAGACTGATACACTTAAGGAACTATTACAGCAACACCATACAAAAATAACAAATGTAGAGACTTCTCTAAATGACATTGAAGGGTGACTCAAAGATGAAGAATTCCAAAAAGAATTTCTGCTTAAACAGAATACATGGCTGCTTAACAAAATAGATGACTTAGAAAACAGTGAAAGGAGAAACAACATAAGGATCTTTGGTCTGCCTGAAAACACTGAAGGAGAAGACATTATTTCATTCTTAACAACCTGTATTCCTGAATTTTTAGACTTGAAAGAGGGACTTTCATTTGGAATTGAAAGGGTACATAGAGCACCGAGGAAACCTGTTTCTAACTCAACAAATACTTCCCCTAGATCCATAGTTATAACATTTCTATCATTTCTGGACAAGGAACTAATATTAAAATCTGCTTGGAGAAAATCATCCTTAAAATACAATCAAAGCCTGATAAGGTTTGACAATGATTATTCTTCCAGAATACTAGAACAAAGGAAAAAAGTTTGGCCAATAATAAAAACTGTTGAAACAAAATAACATTGAACCACAGTTGGCCTTTCCAGCCAATATGAAAATACTTTTTGCCAATGAGATGAGAACCTTTAATGACTTAGAAGAAGCTACTATGTTCATCAAAAACAACACCATAGTGTCTATCCCAGAAGAAATGGAATGGATGACCCCTCCTCTTAAAAGAATAAAAGAAACAATTCCTTGGATTGATGCTAGAAAGAAGAAACAAAAAACTGATTCCAAGATAGCTGTCCAAAAAAATAACTCTTACAAATACATCTCTCAAAGTATCAGCTGATATGGTACATCACTTGTCATCTGTTTTTATTTTTAAAAAAGAAGGGTTTCTTAAACAACTGAGAAACAGTAATGATTTATTCAGAATGTTCACAGTCCAATGATTCTTCACAAACAAAGGCAGGTCAAGATAGGCTGCTATTTATATTATATATAAGCCAAACAAAGCAACATATAATATAGAAGTTTCTATTCCCCTACTTGAACTCAATCAGTACTTGTGTTGTTCATTTTTCATTGATTTTACTTATAATAATTTAAGTAATTAATTAACTAATTCAACAAGGTACCATTAATCAGAGTTCAGACCTAAATGTAACAAGTTAACATAATATATAATAGCAGTAACAGTAGAGTGTTTTGAAAAAAAATGCTGTCATGGAGACCAATGCTTTCTTCAGTTAAAGTATGAAATGTCATGTATATCCTGGTTAAATAATAGTAGCAAGCTCTTAGTACAAATGTCATCATTATTCTGTCTAAATATAGTTAATATCAATTATGGCAGGTATCACAGCTACGAGTGCTGTTTGATCAATCCTGATATGGTGTGTGTGGATGCAGCTGTGTCTGGCAGCTAGTACAAATGTCATTATTCTTTCTAAACATAGTTAATATCAATTATGGCAGGTATCACAGCTATGAGTGCTGTTTGATCAATCCTGATATAGTGTCCGTGGATGCAGCTGTGTCTGGCAGCTAGTACAAATGTCATTATTCTGTCTAAACATAGTTAATATAAATTATGGCAGGTATCATAGCTTCGAGTGCTGTTTGATTAAGCCTGACATAGTGTGTGTGGATGAAGCTGTGTGTGGCAGTTGTTGTATGTTGCCGTTTTCATCTCTGGGAAGCTGTGGGTGGTGGCTTGTGATCAAGGTTTACTGATGCTTGTGTATTAGGAAGAGACATTTGATGTTTTAGCCTGGATCCAGGGGAAGGGGGTGGATAAAACTGTGATTTGGGATATTTTGGCAGAGAATAGTTTGTTTATACATCTGCTGAGTGAGAGGGGGGAAGGCTGGAAGAATGTGTTATCTCTTGTGGCGGCTTGTTAGGAGGTTTTTTTTTTTTTATCTGTTTGCTCTCCGTTCTTTTCCTGGCTGCTGCCTTGCTAAAAGGGAGGGAATTTAGGCTTCAAGTTGCAGTGAAGTGAAGCTTTGCTTCAGGTGCATCACGAGCCTCTGGTATGCAGTATGCAGACACACTAGCAAAAACAGATGCTCCCAGGTTGCTATGGCAATGGAGACAGAGTGATGATAATGCTTAATGGCTCTGAGGAGCCTCCGAGATGATTCTCGGCAATGAAGTTTTTGGTTTAAAAAAAAAATATATATATAATATATATATATATATATATATATATATATATATATATATATATAAATAAAATAAAAGGGCTGTTTTAAACCACATGCACACATATTGATGGTCTCCCAACACTTCGTTAGCTCATTAAGTTGATTCTTGATAAAAAAAAATAAAATAAAAAAATAATAAGCGCAATTTTATATTTAAAATGTATTTTGGTCCAAACACATTAAAGACTTACATAAGATACATCTGAGTTATTGTGAAAGACAAAGAGCACTTGGTCTTGTGCAGTACCCTTTGCAGTGGTGTGGGAGGTGAGCTTGCTCAGATGTGTTAGACATATGGGGATAGCTGATTCTAGGGGTGTTTGAGGTTGCTGGGAAGTGGTAGACAGTCATTATATTTCCTTCACGGAAATATCTGTAGGAATGGAAGTTGTGTTGAGTGGTTCACTGGCAGAGTGGCCACTGCATGGAACAGGCTGGTAAAATGGAACAGGACAAATATTGGTTTGGATATTTTAAGAACAGCCTTGAAACACACCACATGAACCAGTGAATGGTATTCTGGCAAAACTGGATGGGCATTGTTGCCCATGCTTGAAGTACTGATATGTGCATATGTAAGGATGGAAATATACCTATAACAAATAAGAAACTAGAAGGGTCTCATAATTTTAAGTCTATGGACTGTATAAACATGCTTGGAAGGAGCTAACAATAAGAATAAGCATTACAGCTTGTGGTCTCTGAAATAACTAAGCAACAGCCAAAAAAAACAAAAAAAAAAACACACACAGTAGTTAAGTAATGTATCATTTTAATAAATCTAGACATAAAATATATAATCGTCATATAAGATGAAGCAGTCTGCTGAATTTAGATGTTAAAGACAGGATTTAATAACATGGGCTTGTATATAATAACACTACTGTTTTAAATTGTCATAAATGACATACACTATATTGAACATCAAGGGGAAGCATGATGATTTTGTCATGTAAGTAAATGTGCATAACCAGTCATATAATTGCTTTAACTTGAATTGTGGTTTTGTAACCCATCTTTACCATACATAATACTTAAGCTGTTACCAAGGTAACTAATGTTTTATATAGGACATCAAACTGACAAAGTTTTTCAAGGAAAACAATAGAAGCCTGAACTAGGAATATCACAGCATGTAATGATCACATTCTGAACAAATAGTATTAAATTGACAATAATCACTCAGTTTAACCTTTGCTGATTATACAAAATAGAATGTTGCCATGTAAATCTAAAAACTTTCAGTATATGCCATAAAATGGCAATGAATATGAAAGGGAACTTGTAATCATTAATCACAATAAGTGAATTTGTTGTTTTTAACCTATAATTTCACTCATTTTATAATAAGAAATGACAGATATGAAAATCCTTATGTGTAGGAAATGCGGGGAAGAGGGAAGCACGGATAATTAAAATGCACTAACTTTCATCAGTGTTCACATAAAACAAACTTGATGCTTTAAGTAAGTTAGCAACAAAGTGATTACTTAAATGCTGGCAAACAATGAAATATAACTTCTGATATATCCATTAAAACACATTGTATTATAAACATTAGGTATAAATATTATTACCATCTATTTATATTATGTAATAAGTTTTGAAAGACTTCATCAATAAGGGTGAATATGTTAAATAACTGTGTGCTATAATCTTTTACTGAGGTTTTATATATGATCCATCCTACTTTACTATGATTGAATTGCTTGTCATCTATCTTTCATGTAAATATTAATTGCTTATACAATAAGTACAAAAAATAGAGAATGGAACAAGTGCTAACCAAACTGTAAAACCAAACCAAAAGCACTTGAAGGAAATAAGGCTGCAGGCAAAAATTCGAATAGTTTAATGAGGTACAAAAATAGCGTAAACGCCAAGAACACTCCACACTGCGTTTTCGTTTAGATCCACTTCATCAGACAATCTTAACACTCAATTCATACCTCTTAAATGCAAGCACTTTAATTGACTAACCATCAATTAGACCAGCATTTCAACACTATTAATTACTCTATTTAAACAAACATAAACAAAATAGCTACAGAATTCAGTTTGACTAAGCAAACATCAAGAAAAGAATAAAAACTTTTCCTTATAAATATTAACTAAACTTTGTATACATTCATAATCTATCACTAAATATTGCACTACCTTTGTTACAAATAGTTAATAAAACACATAATCTCAATCTCAAAAAATTAAATATAAAACTATAAAATTCACATATATTGGATGATACATTGGTGCCATCTAGTGGAAGAAACCATCATTTATATATATTCAGTGAAAGCATACCATGCAAAAACTGGAGTGACTCACAAGACATTCTATCTATCACACTACATGGATAGTAATGTGAATTGATTAAGAAAAATGCAAATACATATATTATAAACAAAAATGCATACATTAAAATATTTGATATTTAATAAATAATTCAAAATTTAGCTAACCTCATTACAATAAATAAATAAATATATATATCAATAAACTTATACCAATCAATATAAAAACCTAATATACTTAAAAACAAATTTTTATTAATAGTGTAGGTACTTCAAAGCTTAGCTGCCCTCATTTTGAGTACTGGAGTTATTGAAATCAAGTCATTAAGGCCTGGGGGTTTATTAGCCTCCAGCTGTAATTGCCATAATAACTCCTTGTACTCTATAGAAGTCTCCCAATGGCCACCCCTAATATCTTTTTCTACTACTTCTAAGACAAAAAAATTATAGGTGGCCAAAGGGCAATCCAATTTATGTCTATACAAAGCATTTTTGGAATTATTTGTTCTTATTTCATAATAAGCTAAGCTTTGAAGTACCTACACTATTAATAAAAATTTGTTTTTAAGTATATTAGGTTTTTATATTGATTGGTATAAGTTTATTTATATATATATTTATTTATTTATTGTAATGAGGTTAGCTTAATTGTGATTTATTTATTAAACATCAAATATTTTAATGTATGCATTTTGGTTTATAGTATATGTATTTGCATTTTTCTTAATCAATTCATATTACTATCTAGATAGAATGTCTTGTGAATCACTCCAGCTTTTGCATGGTATGCTTTCACTGAATATATATAAATGATGGTTTCTTCCACTAGATGGCACCAATGTACCATTCAATACATGTGAATTTTATAGTTTTATATTTAATTTTTTTGAGATTGAGAATTTGTGTTTTATTAACTATTTGTAACAAAGGTAGTGCAATATTTAGTGATAGATTATGAATGTATACAAAGTTTAGTTAATATTTATATGGAAAAGTTTTTCTTGATGTTTGTTTAGTCAAACTGAATGCTGCAGCTATTTTGTTTATGTGTGTTTAAATAGAGTAATTAATAATGTTGAAAAGCTGGTCTAATTGATGGTTAGTCAATTAAAGTGCTTGTATTTAAGGGGTATGAATTGAGTGTTAAGATTGTCTGATGAAGTGGATCCAAACGAAAACGCAGTGTGGAGTGTTCTTGGCGTTTACGCTATTTTTGTACCTCATTAAACTATTCGAATTTTCGCCTGCAGCCTTATTTCCTTCAAGTGCTTTTGGTTTGGTTATACAATAAGTAGATGTTTATATTGTATTAGAATTATGTCTAATCTACAATAGTACTATATTTGTTCAAAATAATATAAATATTGCTTATTCCTATTACAAATATTCCTCATATGATAATTCAATTTATGGAGCTCGGACATTCTGGATTGTCAAGGTATGAGTAATAATCCATCAGATTAGGAATGGTTTTCATTCCATGGCTAGTGCGGATCTTAGTTTTATTAACATTTATTAATTTAAATTTGTTATTTCACAAAAGCATTTTAGTATGCCTGACCAAAACATTACTTTATTGGTAAATACTCAAAGTATAAAACTGATAATTTCCTTTAAAAGCTCAAACTTATACATTATAGTTATCAGAGGAAAATGTTTAATAGTCACAATAAAACAAAAAATATACCAATGGCTTAAACAATCCTAGCAAGAGATCAAATCTACTGAAATATTTAATACTGAACAAAGCACAAATTGTTTTCCTTCAAGAAACTAATTTCAAAACAAATGACAATTACAAATGGAATCCTAAGGAATATATGACATTGGCGCAATCCACTTATAAGACAAAGACAAAAGGGGTAACAATTTTATGGAAAACAAATGTGATTAACCCAGAAATCATTTATAAGTATAAAGATAACGAAGGCCTTATGGCATTAGTAATAGTTAAATATAATAACAGAATATGGACCCTACCCAATCTATACTGGCACCCAGGCATTGGAACAGGAAATGTTAAAAAACACTTGGATTTCATTTCCAATAATTATAAAGGCAACTTAATAGTAGGAGGAGATTTTAACTGTATATTTGTTATTTCTGAAACTACAAATAAAAGATTGCTGCATAAATCTGCTGTATCAAAAGCTTTAAACAAGTGGGTAGAATCATTTTATCTTGTAGATACTTTCAAATTTAAAGAAGATAAATCTTTGTTTTTTTCCCCATCAAGATCACAGATTTGGTACCCAAACTAGAATAGATAAAATATTTGCTGCCCATGACTTACACTCTAAAATCATTAATTTCTCAATCACTCCCTGCCCCTTTTCAGACCACAGTTCATTGATACTAAAACTTCAAAATGGGTGCAAGTCATTAATCTTTAACTCCAGAATTCCAGCATATATATAACTAAAATTAAATAGTTCAAACCATGGTTATTATATGAATTACAGTTCTTCTTAGATATTAATTACACCATAGAGATAATAAAATGATGACATGGGACTCATTAAAAGCTTACATATATGGTAAAACCCTAACTTGGTATAAAAAAATCAGAGAATGGGATTCTGAATTATTACATCTATAAATCCAAACTTTTGTCAGTAAAAGCTGAAAAAAATCAAAATCATTCAGAGATGAAAAAGAGAGTAGAAGTATTAAACAATAAATACAATGAAATTCTAACACATAAAACTAGTTTAGCTTTAGAAAAACTAAAAAAATAACATCTTGGCCACTTCTCCCAAATATCTACATAATTTATCCACAAGAATCAAAATACAATCAAAAACTAATAACATTAAAAGTATCTTCCATGAAAAGAAAGGGAAAAATGTCTCGGATATAGGTGATATTCTTGATGTCTATAGAAATCACTATATGGAACATTTCCAAAAAGAAAATATACATACTGATCAATTAAATCTAGATGAAAAATGTTCTAATATAAAAAAATACCAGAAAAATTAAAACTAGATCTGCAAGCACCCATATCCTAGAAAGAAATTACAGATACAATAAAAGAGGATAAAAATAATAAAGCTCCAGATATAGATGGTATAATTATGGAATTATATAACTTTTTCCTTCAAAGATACTATCCCGCTTCCATAAAACTCTGTTAGAAATTCAGTCACAAGCTTTAATACCACCCTCTTGGAGATATTCCTTAATCACACCAATCCTAAAGGAAAACAAATCCCCAAACCTCTGTACCTCATATAGACCTATATCTTAATTAAATAATGACTATAAGGTATTTATGGCAATATTAACTAAGAGAATGAAAATACCACTATCCAAACCAATAAATAATGATAAAACTGGATTTATATATCATAGACACACACATGACAATATTAAAAGGATAATTTCTCTTATAGATTATGTTAATAAAGAAAATAAAGAAACACTCAAAATTGGCTTATATATAGAGAAAGCCTTTGATTCCCTAAATTGGGACTATTTATTCAAACTCCTAATGCTATTTGAATTTCCTGAATCCTTTGTTCATCTCCTAAAAATATATATATACAAATAATTTAGCATATGTCAAGTTAGGTCCTTTTACCTCTGAATCTATACATATAACAAAAGGCACTAAACAAGGATGTCCCATGTCACAGATTCTATTTGCTCTGGCTATTGAAATGTTGGAAGATTAAATTCGTAAAAATATAAAAATCAAAGGAATAGATGTTTATGAGCAATACAGTTCTAAAGTAATGATATTTGCTGATGACATATTACTAACATTATCTAATACAAAAGAGACATTAGAAGAATTAGATATATTAATTGACAAATTTCACATAACTTCAGGACTCCATTTCAATAATTCAAAATCATTTTTTTTATTTTTAAATAAAAAAAAGAACTGCAGACTAAGGGAGAATCACATCATAGGGAACAATAATCTACTTTAAAATATCTAGGAATTGAGTTATGCAAGGATAATAATGAATTAGTCTCAAAAAACTACAATAATATCATCAATACAATTAAAATCTCTGTGGAAAAATAGAACAAAATAATATTAACATTTGAAGATAGACTACAGTTAATAAAATGGTTTTACTGCCCAAGATCCTATATATAGTCTTGGCAATACAAGTTACCAGAAAAGAATATACTTAAAGAAATAAATTCATGCCTAATAAAATTTTTATGGTTTCCCAAAAGGAACAGAATAGCTTTAATATATCATATCATATCAGACTATGGAAACAGGGAGGATTAAACTTTCCTGATATAGAAACATATATAAAAGCATCAATATCGAAAACAATCTCAGATTGGATAAGTCCAAATTTCTCTGCAAATTGGAAAGAATTGCTAGCTGTAATATCAATAAATGAATTTGATTTACAAATAAATTTCAAATAACAGATAAAAACAATTTGCCATGGCACATACTATGTATTAGTATGCAATATAACATAACTAAACCCACTAAAACTGTTATGATTAATTATTGCATTGACTCATTTAAGAAAATTATTAATGCAAATATAGATTTAAAAATCTGGTTTGATCTTTTAACACCATTTATAGTCACAAAGAACTTTCCACATAAAATATATGGAGAAATTATTAATTCCTGGGAACAGAAATAATTTGTTTGTTGGCTCCAATGTATCAAAGAACTAAAAGTTTTAGATATGCAAGTAATAAAAACAACATACAAAATTCCACAACAGGACTGGCAAACTTTACAGAGTATTCTGTCATATTCTCAAGATTTAAGTAGAATAATTAACAATTCTTCATTTAAAGAAATACCTAAATTTACGAAATACATATATGAAATCATATATAATGACTTTGACATGGGAAGCAGTATTTCAAAATTTTACCAAATATTGATAAACTATAAAATAACACCCAAACCTCATATTGGAAATATATAACAAAAGGACACACAATACAGTTAACTGAAGATATTAAAACAAATATATTATTATCGATAAAATATACATCCTTTACACAATACTGGAAAGTTTTTAATTGGAAATGTTTGCATAGAACATTCTTAGCCCCAGACAGAATCAGTAAAATTAGTTCTTCCATAAAGGGAATATGTTGGAGATGTGAGCAAGTACAAAATGTAGATTGGAACAACATTTTCTTTGATTGTGTTAAAATTAAGCCATTTTAGAATGGTATTAATAACTTTCTAAAAGCTTTATTTAATTAATCATTTTATTTAACGAAAGCTCTTGTATTATTAAATGTGAACGAAGGTCCTCATTTCAATAGGTCAAACATATATCTAGTATGGACTATACATGCATTTTCAAGGAAATGTATATCAAGAAGATGGAATACAAACACAATACCAACTTTGGAAAACTTCTACAGCCTACTGAAGACCACAGCATTATTGGAAATTAAAATTAAAGAACTAGGAATTTATCCAAAGCCATTTATAAACAACCCTTGGGGAAAAGTCTTATTGTTGATTGGCACTATACAGTAATTGATCAGACACTCTGTTAATGGATTGTACATGCTTATAAAGTAACTGCATACATTAAGATCTGTTATAGTGTCAGGCTAATGTAAATAGTGTACATAGTTAAGATGTTATGTATAAATACTATGGAATTCATTCAAATGTATTTGAAAAATAAAACAAAATGTTTGAAGAAAAAGAATGATGTCATGTGAAGCAGCTCTGTGTTATCAATTTAAAGAGAGAGAATCAGAGAGCTCAGAGCATTTTGTCTTGAGAACATCCAACATCACCAGTACTGCCTGTTTCTATATGTAAGTTATTTAGAACTGTGTTTTCTCTTAGATATAGCTAAGAAATAGGAAGATTATACTAGTTTGTTTTTCTGTGTTGATGTCAGAAAGTTTCTACTGTATTATTTTAAGCATTTCTGTGTTATCTCTGAACTTTTGACTAGCACTGTGTAGTAAGAAGTATTGTCTTGTGTTTTTAATATTTATTATTAAATATTTTTAAATATTTAATATTAAGAGGAGAGTGTGTTGAGAAGACATAAAGAGTAATTTGAGGGGTTGATGAATGAAGAGAATGAGCGGGAGAGAAGGTTGGATGATGTGGGGATAGTGAATAATGAAGTGCAATGGATTAGCAAGGAGGAAGTAAGGATAGCTATGAAGAGGATGAAGAATGGAAAGGCTGTTGGTCCAGATGACATACCTGTGGAAGCATAAAGGTGTTTAGGTGAAATGGCAGTGAGGTTTTTAACCAGATTGTTTAATGAAATTTTGGAAAGTGAGAAGATGCCTGAGGAATGCAGGAAAAGTGTTTTGGTATCAATTTTTAAGAATAAGGGTGATGTGCAGAGCTGTAGTAACTACAGAGGGATTAAATTGATCAGTCACAGCATGAAGTTATGGGAAAGAGTAGTGGAAGCTAGGTTAAGAAGGGATGTGATGATTAGTGATCAGCAGTATGGTTTCATGCCAGGAAAGAGCACTACAGATGCAATGTTTGCTCTGACAGTGTTGATGGAGAAGTATAGAGAAGGTCAAAAGGAGTTGCATTGTGTTTTTGTAGACTTAGAGAAAGCATATGACAGGGTGCCTAGAGAGGAGTTGTGGTACTGCATGAGGAAGTCGGGAGTGTCAAAGAAGTATGTAAGAGTGGTACAGGAAATGTATGAGAGTAGTGTGACAGCAGTGAGGTCTAAGGTGGGAGTGACGGATGCGTTTAAGGTGGTTTTGGGATTACATTAAGGATCAGCTCTGAGACCTTTCGTATTTGCAATGGTGATGGACAGGTTGACAGATTAGATCAGACAGGAGTTCCGTGGACTATGATGTTTGCAGATGACATTGTGATCTGTAGTAAGAGTAGGGGACAGGTGAAGGAGACCCTGGAGAGATGGAGATATGCTCTAGAGAGAAGAGGAATGAAGGTCAGCAGGACTAAGACAGAATATATGTGTGTGAATGAGATGGAGGATAGAGGAATGGTGAGGATGCAAGGTGTAGAGGTGACAAAGGTGGATGAGTTTAAATACTTGGGATCAATAGTTCAGAGTAATGGGGAGTGTGGAAGAGCGGTGAAGAAGAGTGTACAGGCAGGATGGAGTGGGTGGAGAAGAGTGTCAGGAGTGATTTGTGACAGACGAGTACCAGTAAGAGTGAATGGGAAGGTCTACAAGAGGGTAGTGAGACCAGCTATGTTACATGGGTCGGAGACAGTGGTACTGACAAAAAGACAGGAGTTAGAGCTGGATGTGGCAGAGTTAAAGATGCTACGATTTCCACTGGGTGTGAAGAGGGTGGACAAGATTAGGAATAAGTATATTAGAGGGTCAGCCCAGGTTGGAAGGTTTGGAGACAAAGCCAGAGAGGCAAGATTACATTGGTTTGGACATCTGTTGAGGAGGGATGCTGAGTATATGTGGAAAAAGATGCTAAGGATGAAGCTACCAGGTAACAGGAAAAGAGGAAGGCCTAAGATAAGGTTTATGGATGTGGTGAGAAAGGACATGCAGGTGGTTGGTGTGACAGAGCAAGATGCAGAGGACAGGAAGAAATGGAAACAGATGATCCACTGTGGCGACCCCTAATGTGAACAGCCGAAAGATGATGATGATTAAATATTTTTAAACCTTTCAACTGTGGCTGTTTTATGTAGAGCTAATTTAAGCTGTAGAGTACATTGCATGTATATAGTGATACTGTACCAAGTCACTCTAATAAGCCTTGACTGTTCAGTCACACTTACCATTTGGATAATAATATTGCACAGAAATAATTGGACACCCTTTCAGAAGGGCCTTTGAGAAGCTGATATTAGTGGATCAAGGCATCTGGTACTACCTTTTAGACTGGGCAGAAAAGGGGCACAGCTGGAGAACCTGTGCCAGCCTTCCTCAGGAGTGTCTGTGTGGTTGTATATAACTCTTATCTCAAAGTGTGTGTGTGTGTGTGTGTGTGTGTGTGTGTGTGTGTGTGTGTGTGTGTGCGTGTGTCAGCTACTTGGGCAGGGACATGAAGCACTGGTTGGACAGAGAGGGTGCTGGAGGTTTTAGCTTGCCCACTAGGCTGAGATCAGGACCCTATAGCTGTGCCAGTGGGGAGTCTTATTGGGGACCTGAAGAGAAAGGAAGAAACCAACCCCAGACTGACTGTGATCTTTGTGTGCTCTTAAGAGAAATTGTACTTTAATGTATGGGTATTTATTATCCTTTTCCCTATATGGATGCCCCTCACTGATGTTAGTGGTGAGGATTGAGGCTCCTTGATTGCTGGGCTAGGGCATGAGTTAATTTAAGTTCTAGAATACATTGCATGTATATAGTGATACTGTACCAAGTCACTCTAATAAGCCTTGACTGTTCAGTCACACTTACCATTTGGATAATAATATTGCACAGTAATAACTGGACACCCTTTCAGAAGGGCCATTGAGTAATTGATATTAGTGGGTGGTGGCAGCTGGTACTACCTTTTAGACTGGGCAGAAAAAGGGCATAACGGCAGAACCTGTGCCAACCTTCCCCAGGAGTGTATGTGTGGTTGTATAAAACTCTTATCTCAAAGTGTGTGTGTCAGCTACTTAGGCAGGAACATGAAGTACTGGTTGAACAGAGAGGGTGCTGGAGGTTTTAGCTTGCCCACTAGGCTGAGTCAGATCTGGACCCTATAGCTGTGCCAGTGGGGAGTTTTATTGCTGATGTGGAGAGAAAGGGAGAAACCTGCCCCAGACTGACTATGATCTCTGTGTGCTCTTAAGGGAAATTGTACTTTACTGTGTGTGTATTTATTATCCTTTCCCTCTATGGATACCCCTCACTGGCATTAGTGGTGAGGATTGAGGCTCCTTGATTGCTGGGTCAGGGATGGGCATCATATATGTACTTGCCTCTGGCCCAGGATGTGGCTGAAAAGAATCCTTAGACAGTCTGTTTCTCTTGGTTAACAAACAAGCAGACAAAAAACTCCACTGTTTTAATGAATAAATATTTATTGCCCTTGTTGGGCAGCAAAGAAGGTGAGGCCAGCAATGGTGCAAGTTGAAAGAGAGCTATCAGAAGGGAGGAATAAGAAAAACAAAAACATTGGTAGGCATACCAAAGGAAGGAGGAAGGGAGGCACAGACCTGGTCAGGTTAAGTAAGGATAGGAAGTACATCACTGTAAACAAGCAGACCTGCCTTGGTTTTTACAAAGGAAAGGAAAGGCAAAGTTCCATCATAGAACAGAAGTAAGACACAATGAGAACAGAACTGGATAGACACTGGAATACATAAAGAGGAGATAAAAAGGGTACAAAGGGAAGTTAAGATACTTAGACTAGATGGCTGTTTTCTAGTGTCTACAGGAGTGTGGACAGTGTATGACAAATTCCAAGATGGAGATGTTCCACAGAACACTGGAAAGTGCAAAAGTGTCTAAAAACTGGAAGTCAGCATGAGTGATATCCTTGTGCAAGGTGGAAGCAGGAAAAATCTAGTAAACTACAGACTGGTTAGCCTAACAGTTGTGGCAGGGATAGCCATGTAGGCAATTATAAGATATATGGTTACTTTGCTAGAGGAAGATAATGTCAAAAATCAGCATGAGTTCATGACCGGATAACATAGGTTTAGGTTTTTAGAGTAGGTATATGCTTTCTACTTGTTCTGTTTAGGTGAAGAAGTTAAAAAATTTCTGGGTCATTTATAGTGTGACATCCCCCCTCTAGGCCAGTAATAAAGGAGCCTGAATCCTCACCACTGATGCCAGTGAGGGACGTTCACTTGGGACAAAGATAGATACACACAGTATTTCCAGATGCAGCTCTATGCATCAAGTGAAATTTCCTTTAAGAGCACACAGGAAACACACTCAGTCTGGGGTCTGGATTTCCCTCTGCCTCTCTCTCCAGGCCCCCAGTAAGACACCCCACTGGCACAGATGTAGAGTTGAGTCCTCAACCCAGTGACCAAGTGGAGTCTTCCAACACCCTCTCTGTGAAACCAGTGCTCTGTGCCCCTGCTCCAAGTAGCTGACACACACACTCTTTGAGATTTTATCTGCACACACAAACGCACACACACACACACACACACACACACACACACACACACACACACACACACACACACACACACACACACACACACACACACACACACACACACACACACACACACACAAGTCTGGCACAGATTTATTCATTCTGTTAGTATTTGCCCACACGACAAGGTAGTTACTACCACCAGACACTCCAAAGCCAGCTACTCTAAGGCTCTTACAAGGGTACCTAATTATACTGAGTGAAATTAATATTACTACAAAAGGTAGTGTTTGACCAATGCGGTAAGGTTCTCAGGAGTAGCCACAGTCACCAAATAAATATAACTACTCTCAAAGGTTAAAATATTCCCTAAAAGACCAGCCACAATGAAGAGTTTAAATATATTTAATAATAAATAATAAAAGAACATGAAAATACTAAATATTTATTTACAATAAACACCAGAGTTTTCAGTCACACGCAATATTACAATAACACAGATGGATAGATTCACACAGATACAGAAAAACAGTACTTAACTAATCTCACTATATTTTCCTGACTCATCTCAAGAATTGCTATTCCCTGATTACTTACTAAAGCAAGACAAGATGAAGTGGGTGAGAGCTCCTTCATTTTCAGTTTTCAAAAACAGACTGCTCTGAGACTTCAGTCTCAATTAGTATTAAAACATAATTTTTGCACTGGATTACAGAATTACATCACATACATATGGTCATCTGACTTCTGGTTCCTATAATACACCTCTTTACTAGAGGCTCTCAGGATTTAATATAGATGTGTAAGCTTATACACCTAGAGTTTTGCTAAGATCTGTTGCAGCTTCTGGAAATAATAAAACAATTTCAAACTTCCACCCTTCCAGAGTAGCAATTAGATCATCCCCAAAGACAATACAGAAGGCTTCCTAGTACAGACTTTTTGTCTCTGGCTGGACTGAGACCCATGAGATACAATCGTTATGACCTAAATTAAGTAATTTAATTTCAGGATATTTTTCTAAACGTTAGCTGGGGCTGAGCTTAAGCTCTTCTCTTACAATATCTTCTGTTACAATATTAATTTCAACAGTTATAATACAGTCTGACATACAGGTGTATTTCTTTTTTCTGTCCAGCAGGACCCACTGTTGATACACACACACATATATATATATATATATATATATATATATATATATATATATATATATATATATACTGGCTACTTTACAAATACATTTTTCAACACAAGCACTTCTTGTACAAATCAGTTTGATATGAAAATGACATAAAAGTCTTTACAAAACTCCAGCTAGCAATGCTAGCATATGTTACACATCCACTGCCCTACTTCTCCTGGCATAGCTGGTAATACCTCACATTGTCACACATAGTGTGGAAGCATACCTCTCAGTTATCTTAGTACAAGAAATCTGGACAAACCCTGAAAAAATGGGGGGTTAAAGGCCTAAAAATAGCAACAAATTTTAGGTGTTGCTCTTATAAACTTAAAAAAAAGTTTCTAGAATAACAGGATTCGTCTTAGCATGCATTTTTCTGAAGGATATGAAATATGATATTCAAATTTATGTAATTATTTAGTGACTTCAATCCACAGAGCACTCCAGCAATTTGCCAGAAAACACATATTTTAAGAGAAACAGACCAAAAATCTGAAGCAAAAATCTGGACATTCTGCGAAGATCTGGACAGTTGAGAGGTATAAGGTTAAGCAGAGATCATCTCTGATGAGTCTGTATGGCACTGAGTAGCTAATTATACAGATATCTGAGATCTTTTAGGTGAGGAAATGTCTTTCAAACTGGTTTAGGTGCTTAGTGAAATACTTGCTGAGAAGTGCATTATATGCAATTACATAATATTGACTTACTAACCTGGTGTAACTTAACTATTCTGACTGAAGTAATTTAACATTAATACTATAATTCCCTTATGTTGTAAATATTGATCTAATGAATTTATGCAATGTTCACTATCTCTCTAAAACATGACCCAGAGAAACTAAACACACAGGCAGTACTACCACAGAAAGTAAATGACTCATTTATCTATAAATATCTAAGATACCTAAGGTTCAGACAAAAAAAAAAAAAAGCAAACAAATTTAGTGCTTTTGTGGGGACAGGTCCTGTGTGCATCCTCCACATGGAGGCTTAGCTCCTCAACTCATTAAAATATGCTAAGCCCAAGATCATTACATCTTGAAGAATTAGGAGCATGCACTTTAAAGTGCATGTTCCTGCTCCTCGCCATTGCCAAGGTTCATAAATCCTGAACATAGCAATCCATCATGGCAATTAAATGCACAGAAATGTATCCACTAGGAAAAGAAACCAACCAGAAATGTACAAGGAAACAAGTTTCACTGTGTTGGGTATAAAGCTTGTGAATGTAAACATTTTATTATCTACATACATGTACTTGTCTTTGACTAGGATGTAATTGAGAAGAGTGCTCAGACCAATCCAAATCTCTTGGTTAGCAAACACGCAAACAAATAACTACATTTTGATGAATAAATATGCATTACACTTCTTGGTCAGCAAAGATGGTAAGGGTAGCAGTGGTGCAAATTGAAAGGGAGGAAATGTTAAGGTTTCTAGCTGGGTTAGGTGCTTAGTGAGGCACATGCTGAAAGGTGTATTATATTCACTGATGGGCCTAATAAGGGATGAATATGGGATGAAAAAGTATCTTTCCCTAATATTTCCTTTTGCCCTTTCTAATAAACCTCAATGGAATAGATTGGCAGCTAGTCTGTAGGACTGAAGTTATGGGCTCTTCTTGTGATCTCCTCTAGAAAGTATTAGCGGTATCACAGAACAAGAACTGCCTCAAGTCTCGTCTGTCATTTCCCTGAAGGATTTGGCATGCTCAGTCATTTGTAAGTTTAATAGGTACGGAATTTATCTGCTGGTCTGATCAGGCTAACTGGACTTTCTTCAAGCAAGCAGCTGTGATTACAGAACAAGAAAAAAACTTTCTTTACCTTTGGATTATAAGTTCAAGATATCTATATAGGGAGACTTACTGTTGTGTATTAGAAACTTGCTTACCTGTTAAAGTGGATGCTGTTCTGTTAAATATGTCCTGGAGTGTAGGTTTTATTATGATTCCTGCAAAAACCTACAACAATCTGTACAGTATCCCCTGTGTGTGCACTATAAACCTCTATTATATTTACTGACTGTATTTGTGGGTTTACTTTACTAAATCAAATGTAGTGAACCATAATGAATGGCAGTGGTTTCTACCACCTCATGATATACTGAAATCAAGCTAGGTTGCTCTTTAATACAAAAAGTAAGGCATTAAGACAAACTATGAACCCAAATGAGAATTACAACACAACCTTATGCTAAACTGCACTGTGAGTCTTTAATATGAAAGAACGTTGCTGAAGTAGGAATAGAAACCACATCCTTCTAATGTTAGCTGCATCAAAGGTATATATATATATATATATAAATGGTTTCAGTATTCATTATCAACTATTCTGATGAAGTCTATCGACGAAAGCGCTTGACCTGTTTTGTGGATTATTCCTACACAGTGGATTATTGATCTGCTTTTGTGGATTAAATTTTGCACAGTCAACAATTTTATGTGGATCGAATAAAGGTATTTTTTAACTTGTGGTCGTAGGTCATTGGCTCAAGGAGTGGTTATTTGTGATGGTTTCTGCTCTTTTACACACCTCTCAGTGTTCCAAATGAAAATCACTTACTCCCCTTCCCCTCTTATCAGGCAGCTGTGGAGTAAATTAAAGGATGAGCATATAAAGAAAATCAGGTTGCCTTCATCAGGTGACAGCAAAAGAAATTATTGGGACACTTTGAAGAATTGTAGAGAGGTTATTAGACTAGAGGGAATAAATAAACACCACACCCTTCATCATTGTTTCTCTATGAAGACCCCAACTGAGGTGCTACTGCTATATCCGAGTCTTTTAGAACCAAATTATTATACCATATAAGGATTTCAACTACTTTTATAATAAAAATCATAACCAATCTTCTCAGTATAACAATGCCACTTCAGGTAAGAAAGCTCCTTAGAAAGTGCTCTTTAACTTGGGGATACTGGAAGAGGTACACTTAATTCAAGAGTGATTAATTGGGTACTCCTTAGTCAGTGCTCCAGGGCTCTTGCTGAACATTCAGCTACCTATTTAACATATACAGCTTTTCTTTTCATTTCCTGTTGTCACCCATTTAGATGACTGATACAATGGGACAGATAACTGGTAGGGGGACACCAACTTCCTCTTTTTTGTAATATTTTATGGCCCCATATCTTTACAGCCATCAAGCACCCCCCAGACACCCCCTCTCTATTCAGCTGGTTTCTACTCTTGATCCCCAAAAGTACAGGACACCGAGAGAGAACATGAGATTTTGAATCAAAACAGTCTTCTGGTTGGCGTTAGGAGATTTTTTTGAGTGCTCATGCCACTCCCCCATTCAACAGAAAGCATTGGGCAACCCTTGTTATGCTGGGCCTTTGTGAGTGTGTATTTCTGCACATCTGCACTCCCATGTAGGTTGCATATATACTCCTTGGCAGACTTGTACCTCTGCATCCTTATTGCAAAACCTGCAATCTTGGGGTTCCTCCAGAGCCCTTGTAGTGGAACTCTGCCAGCACCCCATTTTCCCTTGGGATGAGCAAGCCATAGTCAGTTATCCATTCCTATTCTTCCCTGGCACGTTTGTCCATGCCTTGGAATATTAATTAAGCCTGGAATGTATGAGACAGAGTCAGGGCCAAAATCTGTGCTCTATACATTCAGTAGAGGACTATCATAGTCCTGGATGTTTCTGCCTAGTATTTTTTCTCTCTCTCTCATTTGGCAATATATATACATATCTTTAAATATGTTTGGATTACTAGAATGTACAGCTGGGTTGAGGACCATTTTCATTGGATGTGTGAGGAGGAAATCTCCACTAGCAGATCATGAATATAAAAAGTCATAACAATGTAGATATAATACTACATAGAGCAAGTTTTGCAGAACCACTCATTCGTCCACTCTCCATTTACCTACTTTATCCATTTCAGTGTTGTGAGGGAGTCAGAGCCTATTCCAGCATTCAGTAGGTGCAATGCAGAGAAATTATAGACAGGATGCCATTTTGTTGCAGTTCTGTAGAAAAAAGTATGCTAGGTTAAAATAGGATACACAGAATATGAAAAAAATAGATACAACTCATATCAGCTTTGTCTACAAAAAATAAAATACACATAGTCTAATTTTTTTTAATTTTAGTTTCAGTAAACTACAACAACAGAAAATATGAAGAAGCTATGAAGACTTCTCTGACCATCTCATGAATATGTAAATGCTGGTGAATTATCCCCTAACCAGCATTGCTTCAGGTCTGAAAAGTGTATCATAACATATACCTGTGAGAAGGATAGGAGTGTTTGTGGGAAGGCAGTGTATCTGTGTACCTGTGAGAGGGATAGGAGTGTATGTGCGAAGGCAGTGTATCCATATACCTGTGAGAGGGACAGGAGTGTATGTGGGAAGGCAGTGTATCCATATACCTGTGAGAAGAATAGGAATGTATGTGGAAAGGCATGGTATCCATATATCTGTGAGAGGGATAGAAGTGTATGTGGGACGGCAGTCTATCCATATACCTGTGAAAGGGAAAGGAGTGTATGCGGGAAGGCAGTGTATCCATTTACCTGTGAGAGGGACAAGAGTGTGTATGTGAAGGCAGTGTGTCCATATACCTGAGAGAGGGATAGGAGTGTATGTGGGAACTCAATGTATCCGTATAACTGTGAGAGGGATAGGAGTGTATATGGGAATAACAAACAATTTCAACCACAACTAAAAAAAACTAAGTAACTAAGCAAGACACACCAACCATAGGCAAAAAACAGTGCCAGACTCCACAAGTTTTTAGAGCTTTCGTCCGTTTTTAATTTTCAAAGAATTTCATCAGAAAACATGTGACAAACAACAATCCCATCCTTTTAAACAAAATAAAAAAAAAACACATGACTGAAATCAACAAGTAATGAACAAAAAAAATAATAAATAAATCCCTTTGTAAAAGTCAAAAAATTCTAAAAGACAAATTACATCTTATAAAAGACTTTTTTATAAAATGTATAAATAAACATACATGTATGCCCACAAATAACTACCAAATATTTAAAACACTACTGTGAAATGACTGACATTAAAATCTTTGCATTTGTAAAAAAACATTTGATGTTAAAATAGTCTTGTTTAGACCAGGGGAGCGATCAGCCTCTAACAAAATTTGTCACTTACTTTCTTTGTATTCTAAAATAGTCTTATAATCACCACTGAACAAATTGGACACCACATTGTCCACAACAAAAAAGAAAACTTTTTAAAGTTCTCACATGTAGCAGCATGTCTAGCTAATGCATTAGTTGCATCCTTATTTCTAATAGCCAAGACATGTTCATAAATTCTTTTCCTTAGCATCCTAATCATCTTTCCTATATAAAAACAATTACAGGAATTATACAAAGCTGTAAACACCACATATGTTGAATCACATGTGTAGACACCATTGCACCAAAAAACTCTGTGGATATCTTTGAATGCAATAGACCTGCAATTGGCTAAATACCTGCATTGCCTAGAATGTCCGCAGGCATAAGTGCCAGACAAAGTAGACCATCCCCTAATACTATTGCTATTCACTTCACCCCTTTCTAAAGTAATTTTTAAACAAGCCACTTTTTGTAAGTAAACATAGGTTTGTTACTTAAACTTTTGGCCAAATCAGAATTTCCCAAAATCACTTTCCAGTCATCAGCCACAAAGTGTCTGATACTAACCAAGTCATTGCAAATAGGAATTGGGAAAGCTAATCTATAATTCCCACCCCCAGCATTAGACTGTGCCTCAAAAGTGGCAGAATCTCTTACTAGTAAAATGGGCTTATCAATATTTGAACGTAAGCCCATAACCTCTTCAACTATCTTCTTTAATCAAATGGAGTCATAGCCCCTCTGGACAAAAAATTGCAATAACTTCCATTTGGCTTGTTGAGTTGCTGAGCCCTGTTGTTCAAAAAACTAGGCTTTACATCCGTGATTCATGGCATTTGTTAGAACTGATGAGTAATTTTAATGCTACTGATACACCTTTTTATGTTTGCAACCTTGGATGTCACCTCCCTCTACACCAGCATAGACCAGGGCATTGGTCTCAATTTTTTGAAAATATAAACACCACACCCTTCATCATTGCTTTTCTATGACGACCTCCAACTGAGGTGCTACTGCTATATCTGAGGCTTTTAAAACCAAATTATTATACCATATAAGGATTTCAACTACTCTTATAATAAAAATCATAACCAATCTTTTCAGTATAACAATGCCTCTTCAGGTAAGAAAGCTCCTTAGAAAGTGCTCTTTAACTTGGGGATACTGGAAGAGGTACACTCAATTCAAGAGTGATGAATTGGGTACTCCTTAGTCAGTGCTCCAGGGCTCTTGCTGAACATTCAGGTACCTATTTAACATATACAGCTTTTCTTTTCATTTCCTGTTGTCACCCATTTAGATTATTGATACAATAGGACAGATAACTGCTAGGGGGACACCAACTTCCTCTTTTTTCTAATATTTTATGGCCCCATATCTTTACAGCCATCAAGCACCCCCCTCCCCCCACACACACACCTTCTCCATTCACCTGGTTTCTACTCTTGAGCCCCAAAAGTACAGGACACTGAGAGAGAAAGGTTATAGAAGGTGAGATTTTGAATCAAAACAGTCTTCTGGTTGGAGTTAGGAGATTTTTTTGAGAGCTCATGCGACTCCCCCATTCATCAGAAAGCATTGGGCAATCCTTGTTATGCTAGGCCTTTGTGAGTGTGTTTTTCTGCACATCTGCACTCCCATGTAAGTTGTATATATACTCCTTGGCAGACTTCTACCCCTGCATCCTTGTTGCAAAACCTGCAATCTTGGGGTTCCTCCAGAGATCTTCTAGTGGAACTCTGCCAGCACCCCATTTTCCCTTGGGATGAGCAAGCCATTGTCAGTTATCCATTCCTATCCTTCCCTGGCATGTTTGCCCACACCTTGGAATATTAATTAAGCCTGGAATGTATGAGACAGAGTCAGCGCCAAAACCCGTGCTCTATACATTCAGCAGAGGACTATCATAGTCCTGGATGTTTCTGCCTAGTATTTTTTCTCTCTCTCATTTGGCAATATATATACATATCTTTAGGTATGTTTGTATTACTAGAATGCACAGCTGAGTTGAGGACCATTTTGATTGGATGTGTGAGGAAGAAATCTCCACTAGCAGATCATGAATATAAAAAGTCATAACAATGTAGATACAATACTACATAGAGCAATTTTTGCAGAACCACACATTCGTACACTCTCCATTTACCTACTTTATCCATTTCAGTGTTGTGAGGGAGTCAGAACCTATTCCAGCATTCAGTAGGTGCAATGCAGAGAAATTATAGACAGGATGCCATTTTGTTGCAGTTCTGTAGAAAAAGTATGTTAGGTTAAAATAGGATACACAGAATATGAATAAAATAGATACAACTCAAATCAACTTTGTCAACAAAAAATAAAATACACACAGTCCAATTTTTTTTTATTTTAGTTTCAGTAAACTACAACAACAGAAAATATGAAGAAGCTATGTAGACTTCTCTCACCATCTCATGAATATGTAAATGCTGGTGAATTATCCCCTAACCAGCATTGCTTCAGGTCTGAAAAGTGTATCATAACATATACCTGTGAGAAGGATAGGAGTGTTTGTGGGAAGGCAGTGTATCTGTGTACCTGTGAGAGGGATAGGAGTGTATGTGGGAAGGCAATGTATCCATATACCTGTGAGAAGGATAGGAATGTATATGGAAAAGCATGGTATCCATACACCTGTGAGAGGGATAGGAATGTATGTGGAAAGGCATGTTATCCATATACCTGTGTAAGGGATAGGAGTGTATGCAGGAAGGCAGTGTATCCATTTACCTGTGAGAGGAACAAGAGTGTATATGAGAAGGCAGTGTATACATATACCTGTGAGAGGGATATGAGTGTATGTGGGAAGGCAATGTATCCGTATAACTGTGAGAGGGATAAGAGTGTATATGGGAATAACAAACAATTTCAACCACAGCTAAAAAAACTAAGTAACTAAGCAAGAAACACCAACCATAGGCAGAAAACAGAGCCGGACTCCCCAAGATTTTAGAGCTTTCATCTGCTTTCAATTTTCAACGAATTTCATCAGAAAACATGTGACAAACAATAATCCCATCCTTTTAAACAAAATTTAAAAAAAAACGCATGACTGAAATCAACAAGTAATGAACAAGAAAAATAATTAAATAAATCCCTTGGTAAAAGTCAAAAAATTCTTAAAGACAAATTACATCTTATAAAAGACTTTTTTATAAAATGTATAAATAAACATACATGTATGCCCACAAATAACTACCAAACATTTAAAACACTAATGTGAAATGATTGACATTAAAATCTTTGCATTTTTAAAAAACATTTGATGTTAAAATAGTCTCGTTTAGACCAGGGGAGCGATCAGCCTCTAAATAAATTTGCCACTTACTTTCTTTGTACTCTAAAATAGTCTTATAATCACCACTGAACAAATTGGACACCACATTGTCCACAACAAAAAGAAAACTTTTTTAAAGTTCTCACATGTAGCAGCATATCTAGCTAATGCATTAGTTGCATCCTTATTTCTAATAGCTAAGACATGTTCATAAATTCTTTTCCTTAGCATCCTTATCATCTTTCCTATATAAAAACAATTACAGGAATTACACAAAGCTGTATACACCACATATGTTGAAGCACATGTGTAGACACCATTGCACCAAAAAACTCTGCGGATATCATTGAATGCAATAGACCTGCAATTGGCTAAATACCTGCATTGCCTAGAATGCCCACAGGCATAAGTGCCAAACAAAGTAGACCATCCTCTAATACTATTGCTACTCACTTCACCTCTTTCTAAAGTAGTTTTTAAACAAACCACTTTTTGTAAGTAAATATAGGTTTGTTACCTAAAATTTTGCCCAAATTAGAACTGCCCAAAATCACTTTCCAGTTATCAGACACAAAGTGTCTGATACTAACCATGTCATTACAAATAGGAATTTGGAAAGCTAATCTATAATTCCCACCCCCAACATTAGATTGTGCCTCAAAAGTGGCAGAATCTCTTACTAGTAAAATGGGCTTACCAATATTTGAACGGAAGACCATAACCTCATCAACTATCTTCTTTAATCAAATGGAGTCATAGCCCCTCTGGACAAAAAATTGTAATAACTTGTCAAGCTCAATAAGAAAAACCTCTTTGTCACTAGTTAAATAAACAACTTAACCTGATTAGTTGTCCTTTAATGACACCTTTCTTCATATGTTCGGGTTGCAAGCTGTCCTTGTGTAAGTACTGGTTGACTAAAGTCGACTTTCTGAAAATTTTACTAGAAAAAGTTAAATTAACCTTGTCAAGCTCCAAATGGACATCTAAAAAGTCAATACACTCACCAAACCCACCCACAGTGAACTTCAAAAATTCGGTACTCTGATTTAAATCAGAAACAAAATTTTAAAAAGTATCTAAATTTTCTTTCCAAAGAAAAAACAAATCATCGATATAATGCCTATAAAAAAGAATGTTATAGGCCAAAGGGTACTCATATAAATATTTGAGCTCCCACATGGTCATCACTAAATTAGCAAATGACACAGACAACCATAGCTACACCCGAAATTTGCTGATAGATTAAACCATCAAATATGAAAAAATTGTTCTTCATAATATCCATCAGAACACAAATTGTCTCAACCTTGTCGTTGTCAAATGAAGATAATCTAGATAAAAACTCTCTCAAAAATTCGAGACCAATGCCCTGTTCTATGCTGGTGTTGAGGGAGGTGACATCCAAGGTTGCAAACATAAAAGGTGTATCAGTAGCATTAAAATTACTGATCAGTTTCTAACAAATGCCATGAATCACGGAGGTGAAACCTAGTTTTTTGAACATTAGGTTCAGCAACTCGTCAAGCCAAATGGAAATAGTTTCAGTCTTAGTAAATGCTGCAGATACTATAGACCTAAAAGGGGGATGTAATCTATCCATATGCACCTTTGGAATGCCAAATAGTACTGCCAACTTGGGATGTTCAACACATACATTTTTATAACTTGCATGACTTAAACTACCTTGACAAAATAAGTCAAATAACATCACATCAACATTTTAAAACAATGGTGAACATAGTGAGCACTGACTCTCCTGTAGTAGTTCTCATTACTCAAAAGTGTAAAAAGTGCTTCTTTATAGCCATCCACCTTTACTATGACTATAACCCCAACCTTATCAGCCTTCATTATACATAGCTCTCTCTCCTGAGCTAACGATCTTACAGCTTCTAATTCATTGTTGAAAAGATTAGAATTAGACATCACATCAAGACAAGCTTTCCTAAAATCCCTTTCACAGAAACCTCTGAAAATCTGTAAGGTGGAGCACAATGGTGGATTATAAGTGCTCCTTCCTCTAAAACCATTGGGATTAACGGTATTAACACCATTGCACCAAAAAACTCTGCGGACATGATTGAATGCAATAGAATTGGAATTGGCTAAATACCTAGATTGACTTCATTTGACAACGACAAGGTTGAGACCATTTGTGTTCTGATGGATATTATGATGAAGAACAATTTTTTCAAATTTGATGGTTTAATCTATCAGCGAATATCGGGTGTAGCTATGAGTTCCAGGGTGTATCCATCATTTGCTAATTTAGTGATGGTCATGTGGGAGCTCAAATATTTAACTGAACATCCTTTGGCCTATAACATTCTTTTTTATAGATGTTATATTGATGATTTGTTTTTTCTTTGGAAACAAATTTGAGATACTTTTTTAAAGTTTTGTTTCTGATTTACATCAGAGTACCAAATTTTTGAAGTTCACAGTGGGTGGGTTTGGCGAGTGCATTGACTTTTTAGATGTCCATTTGGAGTTTGACAAGGTCAATTTAACATTTTCTAGTAAAGTTTTCAGAAAGTTGACTTTTGTCAACCAGTACTTACACAAGGACAAGCTTGCAACCCGAACATATGAAGAAAGGTGTCATTAAAGGACAACTAATCAGGTTAAGTTGTTTATTTAACTAGTGAGAAAGAGGTTTTTCTTATTGAGCTTGACAAGTTATTACAATTTTTTTGTCCAGAGGGGCTATGACTCCATTTGGTTAAAGAACATAGTTGATGAGGTTATGGGCTTATGTTAAAATATTGGTAAGGCCATTTTACTAGTAAGAGATTCTGCCACTTTTGAGGCACAGTCTAATGATGGGGGTGGGAATTATAGATTAGCTTTCCGAATTCCTATTTGCAATGACATGGTTACTATCAGACACATTGTGTCTGATAACTGGAAAGTGATTTTGGGCAATTCTGATTTGGCCAAGATTTTAGGTAACAATCCTATATTTCCTTACAAAAAGGTGGTTTGTTTAAAAACTATTTTAGAAAGGGGTGAAGTGAGCAGCAATAGTATTAGAGGACGGTCTACTTTGTTTGGCACTTATGCCTGCGGACATTCTAGGCAATGCAGGTATTTAGCCAATTGCAGGTCTATTGCATTCAATGATATCCGCAGAGTTTTTTGGTGCAATGGTGTCTACACATGTGATTCAACATATGCGGTGTATACAGCTTTGTATAATTCCTGTAATTGTTTTTATATAGGAAAGATGATTAGGATGCTAAGGAAAATAATTTATGAACATCTTAGCTATTAGAAATAAGGATACAACTAGTGCATTAGCTAGACACACTGCTACATGTGAGAACTTTAAAACGTTTTCTTTTTTTGTTGTGGACAATGTGGTGCCCAATTTGTTCAGTGGTGATAATAAGACTATGTTAGAGTACAAAGAAAGTAAGTGGCAAATTTTGTTAGAGGCTAATCGCTTCCCTGGTCTAAACAAGACTATTAAAATCAAATGTTTTTTACAAATGCAAAGATTTTAATGTCAGTCATTTCACACTAGTGTTTTAAATGTTTGGTAGTTTTTTGTGGGCATACATGTATGTTTATTTATACATTTTATAAAAAAAGTCTTTTATAAGATGTAGTTTGTCTTTAAGATTTTTTGACTTTTACCAAGGGATTTATTTAATTATTTTTCTTGTTCATTATTTGTTGATTTCAGTCATGTGCTTTTTTGATTTTGTTTAAAAGGATGGGATTGTTGTTTGTCACATGTTTTCTGATGAAGTTCATGGAACATTAAATGCGGACGAAAGCACTAAAAACTTGTGGAGTCCAGCTCTGTTTTTTGCCTTTGCTTGGTGTGTCTTGCTTGGGTACTGTGTATATGGGAAGGCAGTGTATCCATATACCTGTGAGAATTATAGGAGTGTATGTGGGAAGGCAGTGTATCCATATAGCTGTGAGAAGGATAGGAGGGTATGTGGGAAAGCAGTGTATCTGTGTACCTGTGTGAAGGATAGGAGTGTATGTGGAAAGGCAGTATAGCTGTGTACCTGTGGGATGGATAGGAGGGTATGTGGGAAGGCAGTGTATCCATATACCTGTGAGGAGGATAGGAGTGTATGTGGGAAGACAGTGTATCCATATACCTGTGAAGGGGGTATGAGTGTATGTGGGAAGGCAGTGTACCTGTCTACCTGTGAGGAGGAAAGGAGTGTATATGGGAAGGCAGTGTATCCATATACCTGTGAGAGGGATAAGAGTGTATATGGGAAGACAATATATCCATATACCTGTGAGAAGGATAGGAGTGTGTGTAGGAAGGCAGTGTATCCATATAGCTGTGAGAAGGATAGGAGTGTATGTGGAAAGGCAGTATAGCTGTGTACCTGTGGGATGGATAGGAGTGTATGTGGGAAGGCAGTGTATCTGTCTACCTTTGAGAAGGAAAGGAGTGTATATGGGAAGGTAGTGTATCCATATAGCCGTGAGAGGGATAGGAGTGTATGTGGGAAGGCAGTGTATCCATATAGCTGTGAGAAGGGTAGGAGTGTATGTGGGAAGGCAGTGTATCCATATAGCTGTGAGAAGGATAGGAGTGTATGTGGAAAGGCAGTATATCTGTATACCTGTGGGATGGATAGGAGGGTATCTGGGAAGGCAGTGTATCCATATACCTGTGAGAAGTATAGGATTGCATGTGGAAAGGCAGTGTATCTATATAGCTGTGAGAAGGATATGAGTGTATGTGGGAAGGCAGTGTATCTGTGTACCTGTGGGAGGGACAGGAGTGTATGTGGGAAGGCAGTGTATCCATATACCTTTGAGAAGGATAGGAGTGTATGTGGGAAGGCAGTGTATCTGTGTACCTGTGGGAGGGACAGGAGTGTATGTGCGAAGGCAGTGTATCCATATACCTTTGAGAAGGATAGGAGTGTATGTGGGAAGGCAGTGTAGACATATACCTGTGAGAAGGATAGGAGTGTATGTGGGAAAGCAGTGTAACCATATAGCTGTGAGAAGGATAGGAGTGTATGTGGGAAGGCATTGTATCCATACACCTGTGACAGGGATAAGAGTGCATGTGGGAAGGCAGTGTATCCATATACCTGTGAGGATAGGAGTTTATGTGGGAAGGCTGTTTATCCATATACCTGTGAAGTTATATGTTGTGGGAAGGCAGTGTATCCATATTGGAAGGCAGTGTATTCATATATCTGTGAGAGGGGTAGGAGTGTATGTAGGAAGGCAGTGTACCCATATACCTGTGAGAGATATAGGCATGTATGTGGGAAGACAGTGTATCCGTATACCTGTGAGATGAATAGGCAGTGTATCCCTGCCGTCAATAGTTTAGACTATGACAATGTACAGCAGTGCACTAACTTGGTATCCATGACACTACACTGTAGAAGTATCAAAAAAACATTTTTGTTAACCCTTTTTTTCCTAGCTCACATATTCTCTTCCCAACTTGCCCCCCCATGTTTAAGGTTCTTTTGCTGGGTTCCACAAGATTCTCAGTGTGGTCAGTTAACATGGATTAATAGAGTCTAACTGTAGAAATTTTGTATGTCTTCTCTATAACATGCTGTTCAAAGAGATGGCATGTAATTTTGAGACTCCAGGTCAAACCTTTGTTCTGCAGAAGCATAACCTTTCTTCCACAGAAACTTCATTATCATTTTCAAAAACTGATTGCATATGTCAGGCAGCACTTTGTTACAACATGTTCTGAAGCAGCCTCTGGAGGCATCTGATTTGCAACTAGCAGGGATAAATGGATCATAAATGTTTAATGAGTTTAAAGCACATTTTCCAGTATGCTGTCTACTTTCAAACAGTATGTCCGGCAGAGAAACTAAAGAACAGGATAACCAGAGAGTGCTCTCCAGCTATCAACAACTTGCACGGACTGAAGAAGTCACCTTCATTCAGTATGGGCATTAGTATTCAGGCAATGGGCAGAGAAGGCTAAAAATTATTAACCTAGCTAGGAGGTACCAGGGCATTAAATATTAGCATTCTGCTTAGTGGATTGCTGATATGGAAAATAAATAACTAAAACTAAATACCTAAATCAAATATATGTGTAATTATGTGTACCTGTACAAAAGACACACACACATACAAAGTTTCTGAATAATTTGTCACCATCGCTTTTACTTCTCAGTGCATTTGCGCACTGAGTACTGCATTGCACCTTCTCATACTGTTTGTTATGGCAGCATAATACTGCAGTTGCATAACATAGCAGCAGGTTACATACAATGTAATTTTCCTCTGGATGTTCCCAAGATAATAAATGTGAGTATGAAAGTGCTTCATTGCAGCAGCTTAGCTCCCCTGTAGGCACTCTGAGCAATGCAGCAGCAGCAGCAGCAGCACAAAACTTTGGTAGCAGAAGTAATTCATCAAGCAATTCTTATACAAACAGAATGCAGTCAGGATTTCTAGTGCTGTCAGAAAACTGCAATGCAGTAAGTATTTGTACTCTAATACTTCCATTCAAGTACAAAGATGGAGTATGATAATACAGGAAGCAACAGGGTATTACAGATTAGGAATATGGGCCATGAAATTCAACCATGTAATATACTGATAATCAGATAGTAAAGTTCTCTCCATCAGCTTAGAGCACAGTATAAATAAACCAATCTGGCACTACAGTGGAATAGTATGGATTGATAAGTAACACAGGAGGTATAACATAATGCTGCCAGTAAGGCATACTTTTTGAGTAGAATTCATGTTGCTAGCATGCATACGCAGCATCACTCAACACCTACAGATGCCTTAAAGATGTAAAGAGTACACTACAAAAGTCGTTACTATTATGAAAGAATTAAATAGTTCTGTAACTCTTCTGGACATCAGGCTTTGTCATGCAGTGTAATACATATTCAAGAAAATCTTAACTATCAAAATGGCACCACACCATGCAAAGACAGAATGACAGCTATAGTAGTTCCAGAGGTACTGTGGACTTAAAGGAAGTGTATAATGCTTTTTCTTTATAACTACACTATCATAGGTCTCATGATGCATGCCATTATGAAACTATGCTAACGTAAACTAGAGAACAGCAATGCACTGTAAAAATGGTTTATTGTACTGTAGAAAGCTGGGAACCATCACATTTTGAAACTTCTGATAAGGAAAACACACACACACACGCACACACACACACAAACACACACACACACACACACACACACACACACACACACACACACACACACACACACACACACACATGCACACACACCTATATCTGTATCTGTCTACCAATAACCTATCTGTCGATCTATCAACTGAAAAATATGGTTTGATTTCTACTTTTGGAGATAGAAAGTCTAAGAAAAAATGTATATTAAAATAATTTCCACCTGTATTATAGATGTAAAATATATCTTAAATGAAAAAAAATGAAGTTTCTCCTGTTGTAGTGAAGTACACAGTGGCACAGCAGTTTCTATAATGTGACAATAAATACTGGTTAGAATTATATGACGAACAGATTATGCCTGCCTAAGTTTGATAGATACACACTGATGAGAGATTAAATTCAGATTTTAAATTATTATGGAGCCGCGGTGGTGCAGCGGTTAGCATTGTCGGCTCACAGCAAGAGGTTCTCTCGTTCGATTCTCGGCTGGAGCGCCTTCTGTGTGGAGTCTGCATGTCCTCCCCACGGTCGAGTGATGTTAAAGACATGCAGGTAGGTGCGAGCTTGAATGGGCGTGCCTTCATTGTAGGTTGGCCATCGGGCTGGCAACTCGGCACCGTAAAAACCCACTGCCAATCATGAGTGGACCGGAGTTCCGCTGTGGTGACCCCTAACCAAGAAAAGCCGAAAGTCTTTTTATTGTCTTATATTATGTATAGCTGAGTATTTTTTTAATATTTCATAGGTTCATAGGTTCATAGATTTATACTAGGCTATCTGCCCTAAGGCATTTATAAGCCTAACCCAAATTTTTGTGGCTTACGCCACCCCTTATATGAAAAAATACTGTGCCCATTAGTTTGTTGTGCCTCTGTCCAGCAGTGACACAGAGATGATTCCCGGGATAAACCTACGATCTCCCATCCACAGGTCAAGATTTCTCTTGAACAGAGCCAGCGAGGTGCTCTGCCTCACATGGATCGGGATTTTATTCCACAGCATAGGGAGTCTCTGAGTGATAAATCTATCCCTCCAGCACGTCCTATTTATATCCGTGCTAAGGTTTAAGTCGCTTGCTTGAACATTTAAGTTGAATCCATGGATGCCACAGTGGTGCAGTGGTTAGAATTGTTGCCACACATCAAGATTCTGTGCTAGGGTGCCTTGTGTGTGGTGTCTGCATGTTCTCCGTGTCCACGTGGGTTTCCTCTGGCTGCTCCGGTTTCTTCTAACATTCCAAAGACATGCAGCAGGTGGATTGGACATTTTAAACTGGCCCTAGGTGTGAGTGTGTGGTACGGATAAAGTACCATGGCAGGGATACCACCCTGCGGTGTAAACCTTAGTTCTAGATGATTGTCACTATTGAAGTAACACCCTGACCCCATGTGCAAAAATGAGAAAAAGGATTACGGATGGATGGATTTAAACTGAAGTTTTTCTTTCTTACCACATTATACAACTGTATTTGCTGATAATATAAACAAAATGCTTCTACACACGATATATATTGTGTAGGCCATCTTGGAGAACTTCAGCATTTTTTATCAACTGTAAGTAATTATATTACCTAATTTGCAATTTTCTTCATATTTGATAATTCAAAGCCAATTTCCCTCCTTTATGCCTGAGAAGAATAGTCTGAAAAGAAGTGGTCCCCAAAAATAGAACACTGTGAGAAACCGTTAGTTAGCCATTGGAATGCAGATATAATTCTTCCCACCATTCATACTTGTTACGTCTGTCAATACTGTACCCATGAAACTACTAATGCAGATAGCTTGTTTTTAATGTCCTTATCAGGGTTAGTAGTGAAGGTCTTCATGAGGTTCAGGAAATCAGCATGCACTGTTAATCCCTTTTCAAGTCCTGCTGCTACCATTTAAAGAATGCTACAATATTCAGAATGCAAAATCATCCCTTAGCAATCTCATCCTGTTCCCACTTCCTTTTGCAGGAGTTCCATTGTAGTGCTCTGTCTGTCTGTCTCTCTCTGTCTGTCTCTCTCTCTCTCATTCTCCATGATTTTACATTGTATTCAAGTTAGGCTCATGGATCTAAAGTTATTTATTGTGACATGATTCTCCTTTTGCATAACAGCACCTCTACTATCCTACATATATACATACAAATACTTCAAGCATGGACATTAATGCCCTTCAAGACTGTTAACCAAAGCAGTTGTCCCTGTAATAAGTATCCAGGCTGTTCTTAAAAATATCTAAACAAGTGCTTGCTTTGATGTAATTTAGTAGTCTATTCCATGCATCAGCTGCTGTCTCAGAGAACCAGTTCGTACACTTATCATTCCTATAGAATCTTCTACACAGGTTGTCTGATGATTCTCTGTTATTTTTTGATAACTCCAAACATTCCCACAGGTAGTTATCTCTAAATGCTCTATATGCCTGAATAAGGTCTATTCTTAAATACTTATATGAGACACTGTACAAGGTCAGATATGTTTTCATTATAACTTAAATGTTCACATCTATGGATGCGCTTGGTATATTTCTGCTGTACTTTTTCCAGTTTACTCATGCCTGTTTTCTTACAAGGTTGCTATACTGCTATTCCATACTCAAATTTGGGTCTAATGTAACTAAACAAACAATGACGTCATCATTTCTGATGTTCTAGACTTTATAAATATTTTTATACAATAGTTCTATAATGATCATTAACCAATTTTTGATTTGATTAGAAAAACACAAAGGTGGAGCTACCCATATACTTAGGCCCTTAAATGAATCTACAGTTTCAATCACTGTGTGCTGTGTTAAATATTCACCTTTCAATTTATGTCTCTCAAATTTCATATGTTTAGTTTTTGATGTATTTATCAGCATATTATTATCCTGTGCTCAGATGGTCAATTTAGTCAAATTCTTTTGCAGACATGCCCTATCTGTAACATGTGAAATCTGCTGACCCAATTTCAAGTCATCTGCATACAGACTATAGAACACCTCAGAAAAAAAAGATAGATCTGAAAGATACAATCTAAACAAGTATGTGCCTAGGACAGAGCCCGTCTTGCACCAAGGATTTAATTAATTTATGTATGTATGTATGTATGTATGCATTTATTTAATTATTTATATATGTATTTATGTATGTATGTATTTGATAACTGAGTGAGTAGACTGGCACAAGATTCTTTTCAGTCACTGTCCAAGATTTTCAGCAGATACAGTTACAGACAATGCTATACATGAAATATGCATAATAATTACCAAAATGTAGTACATTATTCTACATACTCTACATAATAGATGTGTGTGTTTTATATATATATATATATATATATATATATATATATATATATATATATATATATATATAAAATATTCCAGGTAAATCTAGATTCATACTTAGTTTAATATTTTTTGAATTCTACATTGTTCAATATTATAAGCAAACATCAGCAGCTGTAAATTATCCTAACTGAGACAGTGAGTTTCCCTGAAGCAGGAACATTTTAATCTCATCTTTTAGGAGCTGTTTGAGCTTTTGCTTGAAGGTGCAGAATCTTTGAAGGGTGATAATTTTCACAGAAAAGGAGTTCCACAATACAGGAGCTATCTTTGCAAAAGATTCTTAAAGAGAGTTGTGTTATTTTCAATTTTAGGTTGTTAGAGCTTTGTAAAGTATGTGAGGATTTATATAGTCTCCGTTAGTATGTGGTGGGCTTATTTATCTTTCAAAAATTTGAAAATGAAATAGCTTAGAAAGTAATTATTTCTGGAAGAGATGAGGAACCATTTGACTATCTGTACTGTGTAGCAGATAGAAAGATGAACCTCAAAATTTTGTTTTCCAGTGTTTGTAGCAAATAGATGTGTCCCAGCATTAAAGATGTAACTGGTAATAGATATTCCAGACTGAGGATTAATATATTATGACACGTGCGTGAGTGGCTTTATGAGTAAGGATGTGAGAGATATTGTATATGGCTTTCAGTCGAGACAAAACGTCAGTGGCTGTGGGATCAGACTAGGACTGGAGTGAAGTGGATACTGTCCAGTAATATTTCTAGGTATATTTATTTTCCTTAACATTATAAAATGTGACTCCAGTGGGCATCAGAACTATGAATTTCTTGGATTTTGGAGAGCCTCTTAGCAGTGCCAAATATCATAATAGATGAGTTTTTGACATTTATCTTAAGATTGTTATGTAAGTACCAATTCTATATTGATATATAGTCTTCTTCTAAATCAGAGGTTGATTGCTGTGAAGGCTTGATTTTTTTAGTTAAAACAATGTTATCAGCATATGTTGTGTTGTTTAGCTTGGGTAGGTTCTCCACACCCCCCAGAAATTAAATATAATAATTCCAGAATTGCACAAACGCAAAGACAAGGGCAGATCCCCAGAATTATGTAACTGTCAGTATATAATGAACTTCAGCCATTACATAATTTGACCAAATGTACCACCAACAACAAGCACAAGCATTTCACCACGAGATGAAATGTTTGTGTGTGTGCGTGTGCGTGTGCGTGTGCGTGTGCGTGTGTGTGTGTGTGTGTGTGTGTGTGTGTGTGTGTGTGTGTGTGTGTGTGTGTGTGTGTGTGTGTGTATATATATATATATATATATATATATATATATATACATATCTATGTATATCTATATATATATATATATATATATATATATATATATATATATATATATATATATATATATATATATATATATATATATATATATATATAAAATAAAAACACTTCAGAAATACTGGGGGAAAATAAAAAATGAATAATCTACAGAGCCAATAACAGCACGGTACTATAGAACAAGAGGAACAGTGAAACATGCGATAAATTAACACGAAACCAGGTATCCTTTTAGCGTGCTTTCATCCTTTAATATCCAAGGACTTCTTCAGAAAGAGTAATGAGCAATACAGGAAAAATCCACATATTTATACATAATGGTTTAGAAAAAAATATATACATAAATAACAGTTATCCAATGACTAACAAGTAATATAACATTTACCCAATCCTTTACCTAATAAGAAATCATAACCAATCAAAGTATTCAAGTAGTACAGAACTGTCAAACCAATGGGAACATAGTAAGGAACAAGTAGAAGCCAATGAAGTGGTGTATTGGAGGTGCAATAACCAGAAGGCAGACTAGCCTATGAGCATCAGGAACTATCTGCAAAAACCTATATCTACACACACACACACACACACACACACACACACACACACACACACACACACACACACACACACATACTTCAGCAACATAATACACAGAGTCTTGCACTGAATTATGTAGAATTCCAATTCCTAAGCTACGGAGTTCAAGGATTGTCACAAGAGGTGTAAGCAGAGAAGCAAGGAAGGCATGCTTAAGAAGGTATAGGAGGAGCAATTGAGTCATATTATACAGACAAAACAGTTCAGGTAGACGCCAGAATGGCAAGAAGGAAATTAGCAGTTAGTGAAACTTTTCTACCAAAGACATTTAAAAAAGCATCATCTCATAGAAAGTCAGTGTTGGTCTTTAACAGCCTTCACATTCTTTGAGTCTCATAGAGCTTATGTCAGACGCTCACAATAAGAAATTATCACTTATCTTTAGATTATAACTGGTATAGAAAATGCTAACAGCAGCACTTGTTGTGGACTTTAGTTCTAAAGGGGGTCACTTTAGAAGCTAGAAAAGCAATATCACTAGGTCTTCCCTTTCTTTAAATGGAAGTCAGATTGCCCTCTTTTCAGTGATTGTCAAATTAATGTCAAATTACCACCTTCTCTCTGTATGCAAAGATCAATGTGCCTAAATCAGAAAAAAAAGAAAATGATCCAGAAAAAATGCATAGGAAAGGTATATGAATTTTCAGCATTTTATATTGTAAAAGCACTTAAAATACATACACATTAACTGACTCCATTAACTGACTCATTTAATGCCTACAATATGTATAACATGCTTAGACCCCGCTCTAAAGTCTCACAAATTATTTTAGACAAAACAGTGCCCCAAACCTGGTATTAAAGAAACGCATTTTAGATTACCTGTTAGTTTAGACTGTTACTCACAAATGATACAGGTAAAGGCTTCTCATATCTGCATGTGGCATTACCTTGGGGCCCCCTTGCCCAAAGGTGTCTGTTTTATGGGCCAGGTTGCAAACATTCCTGAAAACATTCCTGAAGTCAGCTCTGCTGATTAAGATGCCTCTATCAAGCTTATAGCTGTTAGGTATCATTAAAGCTGAATATGAGATGACTAAATCTACTTTTTTTTTGTCTTGTACACGTAATGCTAGTGCTTTATGCACTGATGTTTTACTATTGTAAGTGATTGAATTGACTCTTCTATAGCAGTATGCTGCTAGGTTGAATAATCTACACAGACTCTGGTGTGGCCACATTTCCTGTGCACTTTTTTGTTCATTTGGAAAACCAAGTTTTGGGTTAATTTATTTAGTTATTCATTTATTATTGTTGATCAGAAAGCCTGACTGGGCAGAGCCCATTTTCAGTGAAGAACTGGGGAAGAAAGCTGCAACAAATGTACATTTTATACATTGAAATGCAGAACAGAAAACAGCTACATTAACACAACATTCAGTATGTGTGTTTTAAAGTTGTATAATCATGGTGCAGATTAAGTTGAATTTCATACTATGGAAAACACACTGTCCAAGACACACGGGTAAGTACAAAGTGCATAAGATAACATATAACACAAGAACATGGCAGAAAGTAACTTTCTGATGGATATTACATTTTAGCTTAATTGTATTTACATTTGTGAAGCAAGACTGGGTTGACAGTGAGAAGAATTAAGCTGTCTTAGTAGTATTTGCTCTCCTGTTAGGTAAAACATTACAGTAATTGTTTTGCCAAAAGAAGATGGACGTTGTCATAAAAGAAAGAAAAACAGAGCAGTATAGCAATGAAAGAGAATATAAAGCTTTATAAGAAATACTGAGAGTTTTAATTTACAATATTTATAATAGTAAGTCTGTACAATCAGCAGAGTGGATAGTTTTACAGAGGATCTTTACACTTGTAACAGGAGTTTAAGGGTGTATGAAGGTGTGGTGTTTAACCTGGTAAGAGAGAAGTATAGCCAAGTCTTCTGTAAGTATAGTTAAGTTCTCCTTAAAATGGATAAGATTCTCTGTCCATTTCAATGCCTCTGGAATAGAATTCCAGAGCTTTGAGGCATGATGGGAGTATAGTGAGTCCCGAGAATTGTTATCTGATTTAGAAATGGTTAGCTAGGATTTGGTACGTGAGTCTAGGTCCCTAGCAGGAGTGTAATATTGTAGGGTATTTTCAAATGCAGAGCAATTGTCAGCTGCATTAATGAGATTGTAGGCAGTGAGCAGTTGTGTATAGGAAGTTCAAACCGTTTTAGTTAATTTGGCAGAAACCAGTGATGAGCTTTGTAGGGAGCATTGGTGGCAAATGTTCATATTTCTCAACCTCATAGCAAATGAAATGTTGACAAAGCCTAAAATAATGGGGGGGGGGACAAAGACACAAACATAAGGACAGATTTTAATTATTGTCCTTATAAACTTAGAAAGTTGCTAGAATAACAGGATCTGTGTTACCATGCATTTTTCTGAAGGATATGAAGTCTGAAACTCAAATGTATATCATAATATAGTGATTACAAAGTTTATGAGAAACAGACCAAACATGAGGCAAAAATCCTTTTTACCTTTGGTTTGAATGTTAGTTGAGATATTTTGCAGACATGTTAATGTTTGTCGGCATTATCTGTATTTCTGAAGTATATCTAAATTATCCACTTATGCTGTGCTGATGAGTTCAATAAAATGACCGAAACACACATGTTCACATCTAGTGAGGTTTAGCTTTGTTGGCCTAAAAGTAACCATCAAGGCTTAAAAAGTAAAAAAAAAAAGTCATGTACATTCAGAAGCTATGTAGTTGAAACACTTGATGTCCTTAAACAGACATTTGCTTATACCCCATGGGCCTCCGTAACTGGAGGTTTAAGGTATCACATGGTGAACACTCTTTGCTTGGCTGGGTTTTTTTTTACAGTATGAAATATATATATATATATATATATATATATATATATATATATATATATATATATATATATATATATATATATATATATATATATATTGTTGCCCCTTTGCCTGTAGAACTTTTGGCACCCTTGTGATCCATTGGCTTATTCATTCCTTACAGGGTGAGAGTCAGCCTGGCCCATTCATTTCTGACAGGTAAGACCCAATTACAAGGGCTATCATAACAGTCATAAGGGCTTTTCTGATTTAAGCCCCTAAACTGGCTCCTTTACAGTTGCTGAGGGCACCCACATTGCCTTAGGGCCACCTGTATCATCTCACAACATATGCATGCTCTCCCACACATGCCTATGAGTGCTATCTTCAGTGGCTTGGGATAGCCAAGTCCATATCATGTTGGTCAATGGCCTTTGTGGCCTGCAAGTGTCCACTTGTAAGAGAACACATTTTCTTACTGGGAATCAACCATTATGTTTCCTCACCATTCACTCTGTTTCCACTCTCCCCACCTGGCTCTTCCAGCTCCCAGGACACTATTTAAACCTGGGTCATGTGGGATGCAGTCATTGCTTCATTCCTATGTACCACATAGATGGGCCAACATATGTTTTTCTAATAGTTCATTCTTTTTTTTTAAAGAAAAGAAAATGACTGTATGTCATTCAGTTATTTGTTTTATATATTTAGACTCAGTTTTGCAGAAATTGTTTTCTAAATTTTAAGTCTGTTCATAAACCATAAACTGAAAAAAATTCTCTTAGGCATTAAAACACCAGTTCTACAGAAAATCATCTTCCTGTCATGATATAGGTGTTTCACTTTCTACCTAATCAGTTCTGTTTTTCAATCTTTCAGTTCTATACCTCTTTAACTTTGGCTTTTAGGTTTTCCATCGTGTACAGTTCCTCAGGTCCCTTTGAATTTCTACATATTTTTATCTACTTTTTTTTTTTTTCCTTTCCTGGTAGGAGGAGCTCCAAGGTCCTTGGGACAGGGACAAAGAGTAAAGATCAGTTCAGTTCTTTGTAATGAAACTTGCACTGGATTCCTCTCATAATGTTAAAATGGAAAATGGTTTGTGTGGTTTTCTGATGCTGAATCTCAAAAGGTTTGTTTTATTTAACATCAGGCATACTAAGGTATGTTTTACATTATACGATGTAAGCCAGTTTCTATGTTCTTAATTTAATCTATATGTTGTACACAAAGCTCCTTTGTTGCCTACTTCTGGTTCAGACTTATTAAACAATTACTAATCAGACTTATTAAACAATTACAGCAGTGTATGTGTGCTCTGTTAGAAACTAGAAGTTATGTTAAGCCTTGAGTAAATGTATATGCACAAGTATAAAACCTCAGTTTGTTTTTGTCTTTCTACCTCCCTTACAACCCTTTCATAAAAGCATTGCCTTAGGTATTTAGTGTCTTACTAACCGTTCATAAAAGCATTGCCTTAGGTATCTAGTGTCTTACTAACCGTTCATAAAAGCATTGCCTTAGGTATCTAGTGTCTTACTAACCGTTCATAAAAGCATTGCCTTAGGTATCTAGTGTCTTACTAACCGTTCATAAAAGCATTGCCTTAGGTATCTAGTGTCTTACTAACCGTTCATAAAAGCATTGCCTTAGGTATCTAGTGTCTTACTAACCGTTCATAAAAGCATTGCCTTAGGTATCTAGTGTCTTACTACCCTTTCATAAAAGCATTGCCTTAGGTATCTAGTGTCGTACTAACCGTTCATAAAAGCGTTGCCTTAGGTATCTAGTGACCTACTTTGATTACTAGTGCTGTTTTTTTCTCTCTCAGTCTGCCAATAGCTCAGATGTTACACATGGTCTCACAAAGGGACCTGTTACTGAGAATGATAGATGGTGACCATATTTTTAATCGCTGTCTCTCTTTTTTTGCAGGCTGACACTTGACATGGCACATGCATTTGCTCTTTGAGTATCATTGAAAGGTGTAGTTATGTTGAACTCTCTTACATATCTAGGATGTCTCAACATTTCATTGGTGGCTTTCATCTTGCAGATATCAGTTTAAGTTTAACTGGGTTATTGTAACACATCTGTTTACTATCTGAAATTCTGATGCCATAGCTATCCAATAATGGATAACTGGATACAATCACTTCTGCTTCACTTGTTTTAACTCGCAGGATCTAACAGGTCCACTAAATGGTCATAGACTAATACATCTTTTTCAGTTACTTCTTTAAGCCTTTGAAGTTTAGGTTCTCAGTAGGTGCTTATCTTTCTTCCCATTACCTCTGCCACAGACCTCAGGATACTTTTATGTTTATGCCCACTTTCACCTAATGCTTAAACAGAAAAACTATTACATGTTCTTAGTCTCTGACTTTGTCATTCCCCTCTCTGCAGTTGACCAGTAGCTGGTACCAGCTCTTCTCCTTGTTCACTAGGTTTACCAGACTTGCCTTAGCCACCCCTGGGCTCCATTCAACCCACATCTGGGGCCAGTGAGGTAATCAAAAATGTGGTGCAGAGTCATTCTACTGCCAGTGAGTTTGCCTTAACCTTCTCCCTCCCAACAGCTACCTTGTGAGCTCCACAAATGCTGCCTACAGGATGTTAATGTGCACTTCTGCACATGCACAGCCTCCCACCCAGGCAGTATATCACCTGCAGGATGGAGCTGACCAGGCTCCTTCTGCTGTTATTGCAGGAGTCCTAGGAAGCACCCCCGGATGGGTGAGCCAGCACTTGCCAATCCCACTCATCCGCCCCATCTGTAGTTCCTCCAGTTCCCGAGCCTCTAGTTGAATATGAGTTTTCCAGGCTACATTAAGGGCTTTGTCACTCTGAGCTTCCAGGCCAGATCTGAAAGTCATTTGTTTGCTATTTTTCCCTTATTCATGTTCTTCTCTTGTCAGGGACAGAGTGCAGTGCAGATCACAGGTGAGCTTAAAATCTAGCAATGGAAAACTGCCATTCAGACAAACACCTGGGCCTCTTCTTGTTATCCACTTCTTTAGTTCTTTCAGGTGTCTTCAGTTAGACCATTGTTATGATAATTATTTCCTCTGAATCTACCAGATTATTTTCAGTCACTTCACTTTTGTAGTAGATCTTGCTATCTTCATTGCAACATTTGCTTAGTCTCAGTATGCCAAGCAGTTCACAAGGTAATTTTTCCACTTATTGTATGTATATGTGTGTGTGTGTGTGTGTGTGTGTGTGTGTGTGTGTGTATATATATATATATATATATATATATATATATATATATTAATAAGTACAAAGAGCAGTAAGAAGCAGTAAAGTGAAAAAAAACAGTTACAATTCTGTAAATATAACAGTTAAAGTAGCACCGTCACCATTGAGTAACTAATAAGTTATAAAAGGGCCAAAACATTTATTTTGTAATTGTAAGGAGAGACGAAATGGCATATACATTTCAAAAAATATTTATATACGGTGAATATATGCAAGTATTAGCAGGGAGTATGTTGTTTGCATGAGCATGTAGATGGGCAATTTAGGTGAGTTACTGCTGATCTAAAGTACTTGTTATTAAGCAGTGCAGGCATGCCTCTCAGCTGCCCAGATTTTCACAGAATGTCCAAATATTTCCTCATATTTTTGATCTATTCCTCATAAAATATATGTTTTTCTGACAAATCACTGGGATAGTCTGAGGATTGAAATCTCTATATAATGACATACATTTGAGTTTCAGACTTCAAATCCTTCAGAAAATGTATGTTCATAGGTTCATAGATGTGTACTAGTCTAATGGCCCTTGGGGATTTAAAAGCCTAGCCATAGGATTACCCTGGCATAGTGTCACCCGACCTTAGTACCCAGTGCCTCTGTCAAGTAGAGCCACTGGTGTTATCCCTGGGGTGAATTTTCTGTTTCCCATTCACTCATCAGGATTTCTCTTGAAGAGAGTCAGTGAGGTGCTCTGCTTGACATTTATGGGAAGCCTGTTCCATAGCATGGGCAGTCTCTGGGTTATGAACCAGTCCCGCCAACATGTTCTGTTAATTGTGGTAATGAGGTTGAGGTCTCTGGAGCGTGTGATGCAGAGGGATTGAGATTTCTTTAGATGTAGCATTTATAACAGAGCTGGGTTACTCTACCAACTTTGTAAGTGTATAAGACCAATATTTAAAATCTGGCCTTTGTTCCCCATTTTGTCAGGCTTTGTCCAGATTTCTTGCACTAAGAGGTTGAGAGGTATGAGTGCAGCTAGGTGAGAGCTTATATGATGTGTGGGAGTTAATAGGAAAGGTAATGTTGCTTTATCAAGGTATATTTGTATGTTTGAAGTATTGTCTTCTATGATAATAAAGGCAAGTTGAGAGGAGTATTTGGAGCTGGTGTACAACTTCACCTAATACACTGACAGTTCCATTAGGATGCTGTATAATTTATAGGATATAGTTTACTATTGGATTCACATCTTTTTTCTTCTGGGATAGTATTCCATAATTTAGCAACATACGCATAATAGAAAGAGTCTCCATAATGTTTTTTGGATTTTGTGCATAGTAGTTGATTTTGGCATGTAAATTTTAGAGCTTAGTTGGTTTATGCCATTGAATTATGTTTTCTAATGAGGGACATTTGTTTGGTTTGAATACTATGTTGTGAGTTGTTTTGAAGTGAGTATACAGACTTAGGAGGCTTATTAATGACCACAGAACCTCCAGGTAAAATTTTTCCAAGAAAACTATTTTATTATTCTAACTGCCACTCACAAACTTGTAATCCTTTACAGACAGTGCCATGGCTTCTTCTCTCTGCACTTTTCATGTTGTCTGTTCATCACTTTCCAGCATGTCGCTACTTCTTGAGGGGAATACACTGAGTATGTATGACGGGATGTATGAGTATGTGAATGAAGGTGCTTATGAATGAGATAATGTTTAGGTGTCTGACTAGATGTCTATGAGTGTCTGACTAGCTTTGTATGAGTGTGCATGCATTAGACCATGTTTGCATATGCTGGCACTGTAAGAATGAATGTCAGGAGACCATTCACATGAATGGATGTGTGAATGAATGTGAATGAATGAATGAATGAATGAATGAATGAATGAATGAATGAATGAATGAATGAATGAGTGCATGTGGATGGTGGTGAGGACTTTTAATGGGTGGCACAGCAAAGAGAGCAGGAACAGAATGTGAATATAACAAGATAAAGTTTGAAAAGAAATCGGTGATGTCAGAAAAGTGCTTAATGAGCTTGCTTTTTTCCTGATATCAGAGCATAAACATGGCATGCCATACACTACAAATTAATAATAATAATAATAATAATAATAATAATAATAATAATAATAATAACAATAATATGTTCTGACAACCTCAGTCTTCATTAGCTCTTCCTGATGTAGGCTTCATATGACATCACAATATTATGTGAGTACTCTGAGTATTACCAGACGCGTAGTGGGTGGGAATACAAAAGCGCTTGCTAGTGTGAGGTTAATGTAAACCAGTAGGACAGATGACTAACTAAATGATTATAAGCTGGAGGGTGATAACATGGAGGGACTTTCTAATAAAGGAAATGTAAGTAATGATGTGTCAAAAGACTTGGTGTTATACACTATCCTTTATAATGCTTTTCTCTCCTTGTTTTTTGCCGTTGTATCTGCTAACCATCAAGCTTCCTCCAATCAGAGATGACCATTCATTCCCTTTCCCATTAGCTAGCATTGGGCAGCATATTACCTTCACTGAGGATATTGACATAATATTAGCAAAAAATGACTGATTTTCGCAATTGGCTGTATGTCTGGTATCATTTAAGCAGATCCAATATTTGTCAACTTGGTAGAACACGGTTAACAGACCATATTGCTTTGGCAAGGATGGTCTGTACCTGTCTCCTCTAGACTTTTGAATAGTGGCTAGAATGTTATCCACTCCAGAGTGTCTTTTTAGGCAATGCCAAATTGATCAATATGCTGTCAGCTCAACTGAATGTCAAGGTGTTACGGCTCATTGCCAGGAGCCTAAATAAAAAAAACATACACTTCCTCCAAGACCTCATGAAACTTGAGAATACAGACATCTGTGCAGTTACCAGACATGGTACCCACAGTAGTACAGGATTTCAGTGCCTTACACATGTTTAGACCATTAGCTGCACAGTCAAGTGCTATAGGTGGAGGTGTCTCGATATACATCAGTAACAAGCATACCTATAGGTTGGTCCAGCATGATGTTCTGGAGTTTCTCCACATACAGACACAGACAAAATCATCTCCTAGCCAGCTATAGGTCACCCTCCATGTCCAAAGAAGCTCACAATGCACACTTGGACCTACTCATGGGAGGCTTTAATTACCCCTCTATAGACTGGGAATCCTGCATGGCCTCAAATCTACAGGCACAGACATTCTTCGACTTTGTACATACAGACACCCTTGACTAAATAGTGAATATTCTCACTAGGAGCTCCAACATACTGGACTTCATACTCACAAATATCAGAGAATGCTGCACCCCCCCATGTCTCATCCTCCCATAAAGCTGTCTCCTTTGAAATCAAAATCAACTATGTAACCCCAGTAATGAGGTAACACAGGTTAAACATTCACTTCTTACAATGTGATGAGGTTATATAGGTTTCGCACTCACTTCTTACAATATGATAAGGTAACACAGGTTAAGCACTCATTTCTTACAATATGACGAGGTTACACAGGTTAAACATTCACTTCTTACAATACAATGAGGTTACATAGGTTAAGCACTCACTTCTTACAGTACGATGAGGTAACACAGGCTAAACATTCACTTCTTACAATACGATGAGGTTACATAGGTTAAACATTCACTTTTTACAATATGATGAGGTTACACAGGGTAAGTATTCACTTCTTCCTCCTCCTGCTGCCCTGAACTCCACTGTCTATTTTAACTTTACCAACCCTAGAGGTACTGGCTTGTGGCTCTGACATAAGTACCCTAAAAGTGCACATCTCCTTTCAATACTATTGTGTGCCAGTGAACTAGCAATGCATCATCTCTGTTAATCCACCTGATGAAGTGCACATAGTTGCACCATTAGACATTGTGGGTGATTCTGTGCCTACAGATGGTGGTGTCTTTGTGCATGTTGTGAGTTTATGGTGAGCCCTGAGAGGGACATTGTTGCAACAGCAGATATCTGAGATGACAATGTTGCAGCAGCCCTGAGGGAGATACCAGGGGATGCTACTGCAGCAGCTTATCTGGTTGCATGTTCACCATTTAACAGGAGATCTGGCTAAGTGGATGCAGGTCAAGTCACAGCTTGTCCATATTATTATTACTATGTCTCCACAGTCACAGAAAAGTGATATGGTATCTGATGAGAGCAATACAAATCTGCTATGGTCACACTTGTATAGCATGAGTGCAACACGTCAGCATACTTTGCAAGGATATAACACACAGCAATGCCCTTTGCTCTGGTAGATGCACTCCTATGATGCCGGACCTGTTTTTAGTGGGCTCTAAAAGAGTGGTGGTGCCCCTGTGTCATCCTGCCTCTCTTCATTATTGGTTATAGAAACCCTGTTACTGACTACATTCTGGTGAGGTGTCATCACCCTGACAAATGACTAAAGGATACTAAATAGATATGTATCCATTATCCATGACACCATGGGCTCTGGGTGCCCAGAATGTGGTGTTTCCTCTGCATGGTCTGTTTCAACTTGGTACATATACGTACCTGGAGATACATCATCAACATCACTACTAGTGCCAGGTAGGAAATCAGGTAAAGCAGCAGTTCTTGCTGATGCAGACAATACATTAACTAACATGGCATTATTGGTTTTGTATGGCCCCAAATTGTCAGATGCATCACTGCTTGTACAAGGCTCTTCTGTACTGACTGCTGCATATGTGGAGGCAAATACAGCAGTTACAGCGCATGTAAAACATGAAATCAGTCATGTAAGTGTGTTTCCCGCTCAAGCAAAAATAAATATTAAAGTGTACTAATTATCTGACACAGGTTTTATTTGGTACATGAGGTGACTGCATGTTGGCCATGGTCACAGTCAGTTGGAGACACATCTGCAGATGCTCCACCTGTAAAAATAAATACACCTGTAGTACATTATTATAAGAATGCAGCACCATAGGAATAACTTAAAAAGACTGATTTAAATCCCATAGAGTGCTAATATCTTTTTCACCTGGCATCCAAGAAATTGACACCTCTGGCGCAAGTACCAGCAGCAGCTTTTCATCAATAATCAGAAAATTTGAGGGTAGGGATTTAGCATAGTCCTGAGATCAGTGGTCCTCTTAATGGTCTTGTCCTTCTTGTCATTTGGCTTCCTCCAACATTCATTGCTGACCCTTTCAACACTAACAGTATTAATTCTACAGTCACCTCAGCCCACCCCTCTGTCTCTCCTCATAATTACCAACATGGTCGTCTTTCAGGAAGGCTCCATCTGTTCAGATAGCATTCATTAACACTTCTGTCTTCTGGGGTGTGAAGTTCATTTTACATTTTCTTTCAGTCACTGTAAAACTAGAACATGCATAAACACACACGCATACACACACATGCATACTTGTCCACACAAGCACACACTCAGTTACATAGTTGTATACGTGTACTCTGCACTGCAGTGTAAGACACACCATCTAAAAATATGCAAACATACATAAATTAGATTAATATTACAGTGGCCTACACATTATGGCCATCTGCCTAGTAATTGCACAATTATAGGCATGCTATTCTTTCCACAGCCACATGCAAAAAGAATACAATTATATGTGGCACAACAACTAAATCAGAAATGATATCCATCAAATGAACTAACTGTACATTGCATAGTACTGACTGGAATCCAGATAACAAGCATACCATACAGTATTGCTTAGTTGTGTATGTGTAAAATTAAATTGTGCATTATGATGTAAATGAGATTGAAATATAGCCTTGCCCAATTAGCTTTAGTCTGCTAAAATTTTCATGAATTGCTTAATAGTTGTATCCTGCACAATATATATGTATACTGCACTTCCTTGTGCAAAGCCCATATCAGTATAGGGGCATACATATTTATATGAGTAGGCAAATACATTACAGTAGTACACTATACATATATGTCTATACAGGAATATAGGTGACAGTGTCTGTATTGTATATGTATGCTGTAGTGCAGGACTCTGATAGGACATGCCAGTGCCAGAGGCAGAACTTGTGTACATGACTGGCAGCAATGTGTTCCAATAGACTTTGTGAAGAAATCACATATGTGTGTGTGTGTGTGTGTGTGTGTGTGTGTGTGTGTGTGTGTGTGTGTGTGTGTGTGTGTGGGAGGGTGCATGCATGTCATATTACTACAAACTGGCAGGCACAATATGAGCAGGAAGACCTATTTAGGATAACAGAGACATTCGTATGTTTGCTGGGCATGCTATACCTTTCTAGAATATATTCTTTCGGCAAGCACCCTTTCCAGGGGGCAAATCAAGGGGCTTGTATCTTAGACCATACTGTGATGTAGTTAACAGATAATACTAGCATGCCAAGAACCAGGAAAAAAATGGTGACACAAATGGAATGACCTAAGGAAGAGGGATTTACAACTCGTGCAGTTTTTTGCTGAGAGCAGTAACATTAAAGCACCATCTGGTATGTACATTTAAGTATGCTTGTATATACATTCATGAATAAGCTAATATGTGCACATAGCTTTGTTATGAATTGTATGAATCTCTGTATATGCGTGCAGGACTACAGTCTTGTGTTAGCATATGCAATATGTTAATACAGGTCTTTAATAATGTAATGTTGAGTAATAACTTGTGCAGCTGACATTCATTGTGTTGTCTTCATCCAGTATTTTTATACTACACTAGTTTACATGACTTATGCATCATGCCATAGGGTTGTGTTATTCATCTGTAAAGTGCAATGTATAGTGAAATTAATATATATATATATATATATATATATATATATATATATATATATATATATATATATATATGGATCTACTTTACATGATCAAAATCTCAAATGATCGACTTTCATATGGCCAAGATCATATGATC
>NC_056741.1:1444534023-1444549023 GCF_019279795.1 Protopterus annectens | reverse complement strand
CAAGTGTTGATTTTTACGTGTCAGACCTATAGCTAGATAGACAGATATAGACACACCCACAACTACACACACACACACACACACACACACACACACACACACACACACACACACACACACACACACACAATGGGGACCTGATGTCAAGCATGTTCACCTGTGAGTTGTAGAATGGAAAACTCTGTCTGTTGTTTGTGCACATGAACCTAACAGCTTTTCATGGTATTCTAGATTCTTAGTGACTTTGGATGCAGTAATTAGTAGAGTACCATCTGTATATTATATGGTTCTGCTGGGAAATTGTATTACTCATATGGGTACTGACAGAGATACCTGAAGGGGAATGATAAAGACAATGGTTTACCTCAGCTGAACTTTTTTTTATATGGTTTTGCCTGCCAAACATCATCCTTTTCCCATGAGTCACACCCATTTGTTCCCTAGTAGTGATTATCTGGCCAATGACTCGGATGACATACAAATGAAGAAAGTCAGCCATGCAAGATGTTATGAAGGTTGCTTTACCCAGGACATCCACAGAAAATCATCTGATCCTGCAGTCTTTTGCCTTTCGTGTGCTTTGGAAGCCACCTGCCACAAACCTATCCAACCAGGAACTCAGTATCAAACCTCCACTGCTGCCTTAAAGTATAACAAAATGGCTCACAACATTTTGATGCCACCACTGCCCTAATCTGTCCATGAGCCCCCAAGAATGTCCTCATTAAAATGTATAGTTGTACGTTTGTTGGTGAAAACGTAGACCCCAACACACATAGCTGACATAGGCACTCACATCACAGTGGAGGTTTTCTTCACCTTCCCAATGTGGACATGTACCATCTCATGTCTGCTAGTGAAGACCGCCTTCACTATTTTGGAAGCATCAACCTTATGTCTTTCAATTTTTCAGGCTATGTTCAGCACTGCACAGCCTCTTTTTGCATGGTGTAGTCAGCCAAATGAACCATCCCTTCCTTCCCCAGGATAGGTGATAAGGCAGGCACCACTTATTTCTGTCTCCTTTGCCTGTCTCTTACATTTTCCAAACATTAATTGAACTTGGGCCATAAGGGTTATAGTAAGAGTTTTATTCCTCCATACCAAAGAAGTAGACTTATGTTTGATCTGAACTTGAGTGGCTAATTGTTGACAGACTTCAATACTAGTTGGGCTTTGTCTATAAAAAATATCATGATCAGAAAGAAGGATGCTCATAAATATACCAAATGTAAATGTACCAGTGCACTTTGAGTTAAAGATCATTGATTATCTTTGCAGTTGTGCCATCAGACTTGAGGCTTAATGAGGTGTTGGACTGTTACCTGATGACCATTTGGTAATAAGCTGAGTCAGATGGCTAAGGCTGTGGCTGGATAGCCTACTCTAGTTATGGCTTTGGAAATTGATTCATTTTATTAGAAGAAGGAAGTAACTGCAATTGTTAAAAAAATTCAACGATTTTAAGGCTGCAAGAATAGATGAGATTTGCCCAGCAATGCATAAGATAATAAATATTCTTAGGGTGTCACAGTTAACACAACAACTTTTCAAAATTCTGTGGAAGACTGAGACAGAATCACTGTACTGACAAACTGGAGTAGTGCACCCCATGTTTAATAAAGGGATAGGAGGGTGTGTTTCAGTTATAGATGCATCATATATAACATATAAGATAGAAATAGAGTTTTTGCTGAATGCTACTATGCTGCACTTTTTTTAATTTAGCCTGAGATTCTTTTTTGGTACACTAGATATGTGCACATTCCAGTCCTTGTTAGAGCTGTTTAGAATCAGTAGATGAATGGATAACAGTGCCTTGCTTGCAGTCATCAGCAAACTTGGTCAACCACATTTCTAGGATGCTTTATTGGATGTGTGCAAAATAATTGATTGCCAAAAAGGCGAAGGTTCAGTACTGATTCATGTGGTACCCCACTACTTACAAGTTTTACAACTCTGGTGAATAGCCAATCTGCAATCCAGAAAACAACACTGGAGTTAACATTATGTTTGTCTAATTTTTCATTAATACCTGCATGAGGGATAGTGTCAAAAGCCTTGGGCAGCTCAATATAAGCAGTGTGCACTGAATGACCATTGTCCGCAGTCTCTATAACCTTTTCAAATAAGCTTACAAGGTTCAGGAGATAGAATCTAACCTTCACCAAACCAAACTGAGTGAGGTCTAGATCAATTAAATTGCCTGTGTCTGATGAAGAAAGTTCTGCTGTAATGGGTTTCATGAGTTTGCATTTAAGACCAGTGAGGCTGATGGGCCTATAATTAACCAGGTCTGTACAGAGTCATAGTGGCCATTCTCCAGGCATCAGGCACAAACAGGTCGAAGGAAGTAACCCTGTACCCTTCACTACAGGACAAAGGTTGTATAAGCTGTAAGTTTCAGTAATCTCAAAGTCACTATTTCAATGTTATTCCATATTAATGGACTATAAGTTTAGTCTGTGATATTATGACTCACATTGAAAGTGTCATAATGTCTTACTATACCACAGGCAGAGGTTGAACTACTTAAGTAGAGGCTTGAATACTGCATACTTTGGACTGATGAGAATGCAGCCTAGTATGCTGTCTGGCCCTATAGAACTATTATTTTTTAGCCTTTGACAGAGAATCTAAGACTTGATTCAAGGTGATTTCAGAGGAAACTATATTTTCAGGAATATTGGGGGCAACAATGTGAGTATGTAGAATAAAGTTATCACTATATTTGCATGTTAATATTTTGCTATATTTTTAGGTTTGGAATATGTGATATTTGTTGGACATTACTCTGTAATTTCCCAACCTAATTGAAGAAAGCTTTGTAATTCCCTTTGGTATCTATAGCAACTTTAAGCATTACATATGATAAATTCTGAACATGACATCATATCATCTGACTTTTATCTCCTGCATTTTCCTATCCTAACCTCCTTCTTATACACAGAAGTCTACAGGCTGCTCCAGTGTGAACTGAGCCTCACTTTATTTTTATTTAACATTTGTTTACCAGGAAAGTCCAACTTGGAACAAAGTCAATTTTCAGCAGAGGCCCTGGGAGAAATGCTCTAGACACATGTCTTTGTAACGTGGGAGGAAACTGGAGCACCCAGAGGAAACCCACAAGAACACATGGAGGACAGGCAGACTCCACACAGAAGGCACCCCAGCCAAGAACTGAACTGGAGAACCTCCTGTTGTGAGGCGACAATGCTATCGCTGCACCACTGTGCCGTCCACAACTTAATGTTTTCAAAGCATTTAACAAACTGACCCATGAAAGACTCACTCCTATCTGACTTCCTATTTCTTCATAAAACAGTGGCTCATTAGGCACCTAAATCTACATCAGCAAATAAACAACTTGTTGGAGGTTTAGGTTCCTAACACTATGTATTCCTAGTCTATGGAATATGTTAAGACTAAAGGTCCAACAAAGTACTTCTTTAACTACCTCTAAAACTAGTATTGATGATATGATGCATATACACAAATTTATACCAGGGTTACCATGTACAGTCCTGCTGAATTTGAGAGGAGAACACTACTGAATGCTTGAAAAGTGTGGATTTTTTCTTTTTTCTATTTTTTAACTTAGTAAGCCAATCGGGCAAAGTGTCTTTTTTGGGAGAGAGCCAGGAGCACTCTCTGGTTAAGTGATTGACTCAGAGCCCCACAGTAGGCAAATGGATGTGGAAGGAATCAAACCCTATACCCTTGAATAAAAGACATGTTACGTTAAGCTGTAAGGTTCAGAGGTGTCAAAATTGGTATTGCAGTGATATTCCATGTTAACAAACAAGAGGATTAGTCTGTGATATTATGGTGTGCAGTGAAATTGCCATTGACCTAACTACTTGAACCCCATGCTCAGACAGGGAGAGAGTGAGAGAGAGTGAGAGTGAGAGTGAGAGAGAGAGAGAGAGAGAGAGAGAGAGAGAGAGAGAGAGAGAGAGAGAGAGAGAGAGAGAGAGAGAGAGAGAACAAAAAGGGGTGAATCAGAGGACAGAAGGTGAAGAGGGAACTGATAGTTTTCAGGGAAGATTAAGCAGAAGGACCATATGAACTGCTTTCTCAGAAGCCTGTCTTGTGTGCTGGGGAATTCCTTGATAAATGTCTTCATAATATTATTGAACAACATAGAAGTGCCCAAAGGCTTCAAGATGGCAAAACTGATACCCTTATTCAAGGGGAGAGCATAAGGAAAATTAGGGGAACTGCAGATGTGTTAACTTAGTAGTAGCTGTTTGAGTCATGGAGAGAGCCCAAAGGGACAGGTAAGTTGCTTTCCTAAGGTCATTAATCTCCAAGGCAACAACTAATAAGAGATCAATGGTAGACAGCAGTGTTATTGAATCTTGGTCTAATTTTATAACTGGGTTGCAAGAGAACTTGTAAAGGAAGCACCTGCCTGTAGAAATGGTCCACCAGCACTTCATTAATATGATTAACTCAGTCCTGCACAGATGGCAGCTTGGAAAGCTGCAAGTGTCGAGGGTATAACAGAGAACTGTGGAAATGGACTGCACATATCTGAAGGGTAGAACACAAAGGGTTATGGTGAGATGGATCATGACAGAAAAAGACACATGGATGAATGCGCTTTCTAGATAGGTAGTTATAGATAACTCCATGATTTCTGACCCACCACTATATGACATAATTTGTCTCTAAAAAAATGTCTGTTCGTGTTTTAAAACCATCAGTAGAGATAAACTCCTTTACCTCTAGAGGCAAACCTTTCCAGAGAGGTACTATATGGCCTACCAACCGGTTCATTTGCTAACTTTTTGAGGAGGCCATTACTAAGTTCCATCTTGATCACAGCAAGTTATTAGGTTCCCTGCAGATGAAGCCAAGGAAGATGAACAATTTCTCATCACTAGATACTCTATAAATCAACAATATATTTCCTATAATTCTTCAATAATTAGAAAATACAGGCTCACTTTTTTCAGACCCAGTCCATAGTCCAGGGATTTCAGTACCATAGTCTTCTGTGATCACCTCTATTGCTGTTGTTCAATTTTGATATAACACTCTTTGCCCAACTAAACCTTAATACAAACAAGCTAATAAATATAATCACCTGCTATATACCACCTGGTAACAATATAGCCACTCTCGAGATTATTTTCCACTGGTCCTCCACCACTCTCCATCAGGAAACTTTCATCCTGGGAGATTTTAACATTGATTGGCTAACATGCAACTCTCATGCCCCCACAAACCACATTAACCTTCATGGCTTTACACAAACTATCCAAACTCCAACCAGATTAGACAAAACATCTAATAGGGAATCAATCCTCGACTGGATACTTACAAACAAAGCAGTCCTCCCCTCACATACAGGTTGCCTGCCTGATGGTCTAAGTGACCATCTAACAACCTTCCTTCTTAGGCAGCATTTCCACACTATTAAATCAACAGTCTACCAAACAGTTAGAAATAAAAAGAACCTTAACCCCAACAACCCCATAATAGAGCTAAAACACTGTAAATGGACACCATTAAAAACACCTTGACCTTAATGAAGCCATCAAATACTTTAATGCTACCTTTCTAAACATCCTGAACTGACACGCCCCACCCAGAAATATCAGAATCAAAGCTAATAGTGCCCCATGGCTTAGTAAGGAAACCAGAGCCTTCCTCAAAACCAGGGATAAAGCCTGGAACAATTGGCACAAAACCAGATCCCAAGCTACTAAACAAACATACCTTGAGCTTAAGAACAAAGCAAAAAAAAGGTAAAACTTGATAAAACCAACAACTCTCATGTTCTTCAAATAAAGCATCAGCATAATCCTCAAAGGTTCTGGGCAGCAATTAACAAAATACTCTCACCAGCCAAAAGTGGTACCCACTCCCCTACAACTGAACACACTACAGAAACCATAGCTACTCAATTTAACAAATTCTTCACTAACACAATTCTAGCCCTATCTAACCAACAAAACAACTCTAATAATCCCCCCACTGAAGCCTATATCATCATCTTCTTTCAGCTGTTCCCGTTAGGGGTCGCCACAGCGGATCATCTGTTTCCATTTCTTCCTGTCCTCTGTATCTTGCTCTGTCACACCAACCACCTGCATGTCCTCTCTCACCACATCCATAAACCTTATCTTAGGCCTTCCTCTTTTCCTGTTACCTGGTAGCTTCATCCTTAGCATCTTTTTCCCAATATACTCAGCATCCCTCCTCAGCACATGTCCAAATCAACGTAATTTTGCCTCTCTGGCTTTGTCTCCAAACCTTCCAACCTGAGCTGACCCTCTAATATACTTATTCCTAATCCTGTCCACCCTCGTCACACCCAGTGCAAATCTTAACATCTTTAACAGCGGTGAGGTCTGCAGTGGGAGTGATGGATGCATTTAATGTGGAGGTGGGATTACATCAAGGATCAGCTCTGATCCCTTTCTTATTCGCAATGGTGATGGACAGGTTGACAGACGAGATCAGACAGGAGTCCCCATCGACTATGATGTTTGCAGATGACATTGTGATCTATAGTGAGAGTAGGGAGCAGGTGGAGGAGTCCCTGGAGAGATGGAGAGATGCTCTAGAGAGAAGAGGAATGAAGGTCATCAGGACTAAGACAGAATATACGTGTGTGAATGAGAGGGTCGGACACAGGAATGGTGAGTATGCAAGGAGTAGAGGTGGTGAAGGTGGATGAGTTTAAATACTTGGGATAAATAGTTCAGAGTAATGGTGAGTGTGGAAGAGAGGTGAAGAAGAGAGTACAGGCAGGATGGAGTGGGTGGAGAAGAGGGTCAGGAGTGATTTATGACAGACGAGTACCAGTAAGAGTGAAAGGGAAGGTCTACAAGAGGGTAGTGAGACCAGCTATGTTATATGGGTTGGAGACAGTGGCATTCACAAAAAGGCAGGAGTTAGAGCTGAAGCCTATATATCATCTAATATAAACTTATTCCACTTCCAGCCCATCTCTACTGGCATGATAAAAAAATACCTAAAAAAACTCAAATCCACAACACTAGCATCTGATAACTCACCAGCAGAATTCCTACAAATAGCAGCCGATGCCATAGCCCTACCCTATAGCTATTCTTATTAATAGATCCCTATCAGAAGCCCTTGTCCCCGATATATGGAAAATATCACATATAATAACTTTACACAAAGGAGGGAATTCCAAAGAATTAACAAACTACCATCCAATAGCTATCCTATCTCCAATAGCCAAAATGCTAGAAAGATGCATACACACCCAAATTATGGACTACTTGGACTCACAAACACTTCTAGCTACCACACAACATGGCTTTTGCTCCATTCACAGTACCTCCACAGCTCTTATGTCCTTCACGAACACAGTTAATTACCACAGAAATAATGGCAGATTTGTATCAGCCACCTTTCTTGACCTGTCAAAAGCTTTCGACATGGTCAGACATAGCATACTCATCAAATCTCTCTCCAGTACTGGCTAGCGTTGCCACCTTTTGTTGTGGCTAAAATCGGAGTAAAGCCACACCCCTCACATCACGAGTAACCCCGCCCACCCACCCCTCTCCCGCCCATATTCTGCCCATTTTGTGACATCATGATGACATCAGATGACAGGGAACGCCCTCTTTTTCCATTCCTGCTGCTTCTGTAAAAAAGCATAGTAAATCAGCCAATTTACAAACTCTGATAGTCTGTTTCCTTTTTTGAAACAGAATACTGGAGTTTGTACAGTGTTTTCCAGACTACTGGAGAATCAGTTTTATTTCCGGATAGTCCGAAAAAAAATGGAGGGGTGGCAACCCTAGTATTGGCATTAGTGACTCCTCCTTAGCCTGGTTCCAAAGCTGCCTTTCCAAACGCCAACAAGCAGTGATGTGGCAACATGAACTCTCTCCACTACTCCCAGTCACTCTTGGGGTACCACAAGGGTCGATTCTAGGTCCACTACTCTTTTCCTTGTATACTAACAACCTCCACTCTGCTATTCCTCATGCATCTGTCATACAATATGCAGATGATTCCACTCTAATCTGCTCAGCTTCTTCCCTACAAGAAGTCCAGTCACTTGCCCAACTATCCTTCCTAGCAGTTGAAAAATTCCTATACAACATCCAACTTATTCTGAATCCTAACAAAAGAAAACTGCTTCTTTTCAAATCAACCAGATCCACCACTCTAGACCCCTCCTTTTATATCACATATTTTAACAAAACCATAATTTTCCCCCAGTGCTCACACAAAGCTACTTGGTGTTGAGATTGACAATAATTTGAGATGTGATATTCACATCGCCCATACTATTAAAAAAGTGCATAAAAAAATGGGAATGCTATACAGGAACAGGCGGTATCTTACAAAACAATCAAAAACAACTATAGCGCATACCAACTTACTCTCCACCCTACTATATGCCTCCCCTATACTCACCAATATCAAAAAGAACGATTTAGCAGAACTAGAATCCTGCTATAACAACATCGCCAGGTTCACGTCTGACTCCCCTTATAGGACACACCACTGTCTAACTTTAAGACAACTCAACTGGCTAGAAATTCCCCATCTCTTACATCACAATCAACTCAATCTAGCTCATAAAATATTGCATCACCCCAAAAAAACACCTTCACTTCAAACCTTACTTCAACCATATTTCAGTAAAAGGAATCTTTGCTCAAATAATAAATTCCTTCTTGAGGTAACCAAGCCCCTCAATTCAGCAGGAGAATCTCTCTTCTCTATGTATCCAAACTATGGAACTCTTTACCTACACATATCTATTCTACCACTACCACAGTTCAAAAAGACACTGAGAACTCACTGTACTTCTAATTGGCTCTGTTCTTGTACTTATACAGGTTAACTCCAAGCTACTGTTATGGCTCATTCAAACTTTTAGCCCCACTATACTATGTAAAGAATACCTAACAGCTATTGTCTGTTGTACCTAGAAACATATCCTATATGTATTATATAACCTAATTAGTTCAGTTGTAAAATAATCTACATCATCTGAATGCATCTATTTAGGTTTGTTCTAAAGGTAGACTGAAATAGGAATGTAAAAAACAAACTAAATATTGTATGTATTCTACAGAAATCAGGTTTTATTACTCTGTTAACGTCAACATAGTTTAATATTACATGTCCTAGACATTATTTCTTTTTATTTTATTATTTTTTTAGACTGTTCTTGTATATTATCTACTGCAGTTCGCTCTTACTGTTATTTTATCAATGGAGCTTTTCTCCATGGGCCTCCACTGAAAAAGGACATGTGTCCAGTGGACTTTCCCAGTTACCAAATGTAAAATAAATAAATAATAAAAAATATTACTGGTTGGATGATCATAAAGAATCAGCAAGCTCGTATATGGGTATACTAGAATAGAAGATATATAATGAAGAAGCATAAGCACATGAGATCTAGCCATAGTAGCCCTCAAAATGTGCCCATCATTTGTTCTGCTTTCAGACATATTTGGTTAATATGAAAGTAAAACATTTAATATCTTTCAGTAGTTGTCATTGTATATTAACACAGACAAATGGTATGCTAAGGTCTAGTGTACTGTAAGTGTGTGTGTGTGTGTGTGTGTGTGTGTGTGTGTGTGTGTGTGTGTGTGTTGGAGGGATGGTATTTGCAGGGTATAATCAGTCTTGTGTTTAATTTTCTCAATGGACATGTGGGCAGTCTATGTCCTCACTCTCACTTATGGCAATGAGCCTTGTGCAGTGACCAACAAGATGAAATGTTGGATACAAGTGGCAGAAATTAGGTTCTTTCCTATGGCAGCTGGGTTCACTCTGTCTGTGACAAAGTGAGGATTCTGGGAATCTAGGAGAATCACTTTTCCTACTTATTGAAATAAGTCAGTTGAGATTGTTTGATACCCTTGTCAGGATGCCCTCTGCACACCTCCTGTGAGAGGCATACTAGGCACTGTCAGTGGTTGGAGGACCCAGGCAGACTTAGGATACACTGAAGGGATTAAACTCTCAACTTGAGTAGGAATGCCATGAAATGACTTGGATACTGTTGCTAGGGTTATGGAAGTGTGGTCTACCCTACTCAGCTCACTACCATCACAACCCCCACCATGACAAGCAGTTTAGGAAACTGGTGGATATTTATTTATTGTTTGTTTATTAACTGGGTGAGTGGAATAATACATAAAGGATCTTTTTCATCGCAATCTTAGGTACAACCACAAGACAGTGCATAAGATTATTTTATAAACTATCACAATAGCAATTACAGGGGTCTGAAAACCCATTTGAGCGAATACCACAACAGCGACACATATAGCCCGAACCCCAAATACGCCGAACCCCCTAAACCGTGAAATTTAAAATCTCGAATCGTCATAGTTGGTCAACCCCACCGTGCTCTACATACTACGTACCCAAACATAATAAATAAAACACATACATACACTAACCAAACCCTACTACTAACCGTACACTAAACCTTACATACATTACTGTCTATGCACTTACCTTAACCTGCACCCTAACCCTAAGGTCCGTAACTATTGCACACTAACCCTACAGACATATACCCAAACAAAACAAATAATCCACACACATACACTTAACAAAACCCTACTTCTAACCCTACACTAAACCTTACATACATTACCTATCTACGCACTTACCTTAACCTGCACCCTAACTCTAAGGTCCGTAACTATCGCACACTTACCTTATGGAACTATACCACAGACGGGCCAACCCTGACAATTCGACATTTTGAGTTTTGCGGTTTTGGATGTTCGCATTTACCGTAGTTCATGCAATATGTGTCGCTCTTTTCTGATTTGCTCAAAAGGATCTTTGGGCTTCTAATATAGACCCCAATTACAGTTGCATGCAAAAGAAAAGAAAGAACGAAAAAAAGAAAAGAAAAAAGGAAATTAAATGTACATATAAGCAACAATGCAAAATGTATACCAGGTTAAAAATAATGAAGCATAATTATAGGCTATATATGCTCACAGAAATGGAAAGACGAATAAATAAGCAGCATACCCTGGGATTCAGTAAACTTCCATGCAGGAATAGCTTATTCCTGCATGGAAACGACTAAGAGCAGCACTGCAGCTCGCCATGCATAGTTATGAAGGCGCACTGCCTCTGCTCCTAAATGGACACAGAGCGTGGATGAGTGCAGGGAGTGTGTCTGAGAGCAGAGCTCTCACAATATACACACCCCTGCACTCAAGAATTGCCGCTCAGCAATTACAATGAGCGAGAATGCTCATATAATAGGGTTACAATCTGTCCCTCTTTGCGAGGGACAGTCCCCCAAAAAATTAAAAAATGGCAAATGTCCTGAGATTTTAGGACAAAAATATTTCCCAAGCTGTCTTTAATAGTTTCAAAAAACAGTTATCTTGGATGTGAAACACATAAATGTTATATAAACTAGCATAAGCAACTCAAATGCTACAAAAATAATCTTTTATATTGGCAAAAAAGTGAAGTTCTTTCCTTTGCACCAGCTGTGGGTATGATTTGTACTACAATATATCATGTTTCTATAAACAGTGTCCCACTTTGGGCATTTGAAAAGGTGGCAACCCTATCATAAAGGGGGTTGCCACCTCTTCAAGTGCCCAAAGTGGGACTGTTAGTGTACAAATGTGATATGTTGCAGGACAAAACACACCCACAACCATTACAAAGGTCAAAGCCCCACTTTCAAGGAAAACCCTACACTCATAGCAACAGAAACACACCAGGATTTCTGTCAAATGTGCAGATGCAAACAGAAATCCACAGCAATAAGTGAAACCTGTCCCTTCTTAGGGAAAATAATACTAAAAAGTTATTTTTTATCAAACTGATTAAATTTAACCGTAGCTGCTCGGGTTTGCGCATTGCTTAGCTACTCATACTCTAGCTTAAATAGCACAAGAAGGTAAATAGCAAGATACATTCAGGAGAAGCAGTACTGCAATAGTGTAGTGGTTAGAGCATTTACTTTGCGAGCAATCATTCCCGGTTCGATCCTCACTGTAGAAAATTCCATTTTCCATGTGAAAGCAATCTATGAACATTTTTTTTGCTGTATAAACTACTAAATAACATATATTTGTGAACTAGAGTACTGCATTAAGTGTAGATGTGAGGTGTCATTGTAATAATGTTGAAAAATCCACAAATAAACACATGTACCCCATACAGTATACGTACACATGAATCAGGGATACTAAACAAAGTTATAATGTGTAATGAATGATAAATCAATGCCATACAGCAAATAGTGTAAAAAATATATAAAGTGTCCAAATCTACCACTTTTCCAAGACCCATGCTTCTTTTCTTTCTAAATTAGTGTGGGGGTAAGTGGGAGTAAGCACTTTTAAGCAGTAGTAAGCGGGTTTAAGCCTGTTTGCATGGGGGTAAGCAATGCCTACACATAAGCAATTTAGAGGCTGAGTGTAAGAATATTTAACCGGAAGTTAGCATTGCTTACTGTCACGCAAACTCACACAAACCCACTTACAACTGCTTAAAAGTGCCGTAATCACTCTGCATCTAACAGCCCTTGTTCTGCCCAGCAACAAAATAATCAGCCTTTGCAAGTCTTGAACCCAGGACCATGCACACCATAGCCAAGATGGTTTACCACTAAGCCATGTCAGATATAAATAAATCTGATGTTTTCTCAAACATATCATCCAGCACAGTCATTCAACAGTAGAGGAAATGTATTTATATATGTAGATGTATGTATATATATATATATATATATATATATATATATATATATAAACTATATGAGATCTACACAGATGCTTGACTGCATCTTTCACCAAATCCCAAATTGATGAGCATACCTACGCGAAAGTGCTTTTCACCGAAGCAGCACTTTCGCATAAGTAGGCTTGTTGTTCCAGTCGTACTACGGTGTTGTAAGGAAACATTCCCTTTTCCCCACTGTCGTGCGACCTCAGAGTGAGAATATTAAAGTGCGGGGGTGTAGGGGGCACAGCCCCCCACATCTGTGGTGAAGGGGGGCTTGCCCCCCTGCATTCAAGTAGATTTTGTGTTTTTTAACATACTTTAATGAAAGCGCTTTTTCAATGAAAGCGCTTTCGTTAAAGTGTGTGTGATTTGATTCGACTTTTGATCTTTCAATCAAAAGTCCTAGATTCATATATATATATATATATATATATATATATATATATATATATCTACACATCTACATATATATGTCTATATATATATATATATATATATATATATATATATATATATGTGTGTGTGTAAACAGATATATATATATATATATATATATATATATATATTATATATGTAAACAGATATATATATATATATATATATATATATATATATATATATATATGTATATGTATATATATATATATATATATAAAAGAACACAACAAATACATATATGACCAAAGGCACCATTAATGGGGGTGAAGGTGCCCAATTTAAGTACCTCTTGTTATTATTGATATCATCCCCGCCTTCACAGCCAAACAGATCTGCCTTGTAATACAATACCAACACCTGCAAGTTTCATACCCAAGACCCTACACAACATAGCCACAAGAAGTCAACAGTAATCCTTCTCACCTGTACGATGTCAGGATGGTATCAATAAGATATCGTGCAGAACAGTCCATCTACCATAGGGAATGTACAATGTGGAAGCAGTAAACATTCCAATGATACATATCCACACACATATATATATGCAGACACACACACACACATATATATATATATATATATATATATATATATATATATAATAAACACCATGCACTAGAAGAATCTTAATTATATAAATTCACTTCTTTTAGGCGAGTAATTACTGAGCTAGTAGAAAGGAAATAAAACTCAGACACTGAATAGATGATTACTTTGCTCTTATTCAGGTGGAAGAGCTTCATCAGAATAACCTATAGTCAACAATACTTACATTATATGTAACTAGAGTCACATGTAAACAAAAAACCAATGAACTACTTATAACTTATTAGTACAGTAACCAATAGTACAACCAGACAATATTTAAACTGTGCCAGTCATCTAAACACAATAACCATGAACATACATATGAATGACAGGGGCATGAATATTAAATAAACACTCCCTTGTGTTAGCTAATCATTGAACAAATGTACAGTGTGCGCACTAAATATCCATGTAGGAGACCCTGTCATTCATATGTATGTTCATGGTTATTGTGTTTAGATGATTGGCACAGTTTAAATATTGTCTGGTTGTACTATTGGTTACTGTACTAATAAGTTATAAGTAGTTCATTGTTTTTTTGTTTACATGTGACTCTAGTTACATATAATGTAAGTATTGTTGACTATAGGTTATTCTGATGAAGCTCTTCCACCTGAATAAGAGCGAAAGCTTAATCATCTGTTCAGTGTCTGAGTTTTTATTTCCTTTCTACTAGCTCAGTATTAATTACTACGCCTAAAAGAAGTCTGAATTTATATATATATATATATATATATATATATATATATATATATATATATATATATATATATATATATATATATATATATATATAGCTATATAGCTATATAGGTATATACACATATTTATAGATATGTATAGGAAGATACATATTTAGAGGGTGCACAGCATATTGAACAGCCAGTATTTCTACAGTTTCCACCTTTTAAAATGGACACTGTTTGATTCTCTCATACAAAAGACAATTATTGCATGAAACATATAACCACAGAGAAGTCAAAAGATATGACACCACACACAGGTTTGCATACATAGAAATGTTTATTTTTGTACTATTTCAGTTGTATATGCCATTTCATATAGCTGTTAGGTGTTTGCAATACACACTAACTGAGTAATGCAACTCTCAAGCAAAATATTTTATACAGTAATCTGACAGCATAACATATGTTGCTGTCCAGGCCAAGGCCTTCAAGTAGTACAACAGTAAGGAAACACTGGCCCAGAAGATAAAAATCAATCAACAGTAAGTAA
>NC_056741.1:1444524023-1444529023 GCF_019279795.1 Protopterus annectens | reverse complement strand
GGTAGTGTGCTTGCTGGAGTTTTTATTTATCCTTGTTGGTGACTGGACTAGTTGGGTGAAGCCATGAAGGTGTACATGATGGGTTGGATTGTTGCCAGAACAGGATTGCCAGTCAATATTGAAATCACCTAAGATGATAGTTTCTTGGGGGAGATGGTGGGTAGACCAGCTGAGGAGGTTTTCTAGTGGAGGGATGTTTTGGCCAGGTGGGAAGTAGCATCCAATTATGTTGATGGTTTTGTTTTGGTTAATTTTGAGGTTGGTATATATTATTTCTTCATTGCCTATTTGTGGAGCTGATGATTTTAAGATCTGGATGTTTAGATGCTGTTTAAATATTATAGCTACACCACCTCCTTTTTTGTTTAGCCGGTCTACTCTTAGTATGTCGTAACCTGTAGGGAGTATTTGCTCACTGGTAATGTGAGGTTTTAGCCAGGTTTCTGACAGGATGACTATATCTGGGGAGTATAAGTCTATGGTGGCATGGAGTTCATGGACTTTGTTGGATATACTTCTAATATTTAGGCTTAGTAGAAGGAAGTCACTTGGCTTTCTATTGGCTGTAATATGGGAGAAGTCGTGGTTTCTAGTCTGATTATGAGAATTGGGGTTGGAGATGGTAGGGCCAGGGTTGGGGTGGATGTCTCCACTTAGGGCTAGTTTTGATATGCATGAGATTATTAGTTTTCTCAGTTTTTGAATGTGTTTGTTTATAAAGGAAACTTTATGATTGTGCTCTGTGGGTAATAGGTATGGTGGGAGGGTTACTATGTTAAGTTGTAGGGATGCTTTACGTTTGAGTAATATAGTTGGTAGAATATGTGGGGGGTGCATAGGGATGGTTCTTGAGCTGGTGGGAGGTGTCGTGAGTAGGGGTGAGACAGGGGTGGTGGTGTGAGTAGTAGTACAGTGGTAGTGGTTGAGTAGGGGAATGATGGAGCTTTGGTAGGATGTAAGATATGCAAGGAGAGTGCATGCAGTGAGCAAAGGAAAGGTATGCTTGTACATGTCAGTTGAGGAGGTGTGATAGTAGAGGGAATATGGAGGAGGTAGTGTTGGGTTAGCGCTGTGGTTGGCTGTTGGAAAGATGGGAGGGGTTTGAGTACAATAAAGACGGGACCACTGGGGCGGAGGAATAGGGGCAGGGTGGGGAGCAGCGGTAGAGACCCTGTTAGGTTCTTGTATGAGGGGCTGGAAACAATCACAAAGCAAGACAAGTATGTGTTAAGAAACAATCACAATTGACCAAGGACTGCTCTGAAACTGTAAGTCTTTTCTTAATTTCTCAGGTGGAAAAACAGGAAAACCTTGTATCAGTAGGCTACTATGGTCATAGTTTAAATTAACAAACACACAGTATTGATCAGTTATGGATACTATTTGCTAACAGAAGGGAATAAGAGAAAGTGGAAGATGTGTGTGGTGGTGGTGGTGGGGGGGCTGCTTACAGCCAAAGCACAGTGCTCTCCAGGGGAAAATGAAGATTGGCTCAAACAGGTAGACACATACTCAAAGTTAACTGTAGCTGTTTGCAGACAGTTCAGACTTGGACTGCGCTTTTCTTATAAGACTGTTAAAGGTGTTACCGCAGTTGAATACTTAAGAGTGGTGTTAGGTCTAGAAAAGAAGAGTACAGAGAGGAGTAAGCATTTTTGAGATGGTAAATATATATTATAAAGATTATAAAAAACACACTGAGCAAATAGTTACCACATGCAGGACAATGTCCTGAACCACTACTTAGTATATGCAGATACTGAGCCAATTGGAAGAACATTAGAAAACAAAAACCCAGACAGTTATGCAGCCACAGATAAAAATATAGCGAGCAGCAATCTGTCATGGTTCTCTAATGTGATTCTATCCACCAGTAACAGCACAAACTTATAGAAATAATTTAGACACTAGTATGAGCTGTCTACACACAACACAATTACATGAATAACATTAGTGAACAAGGTGCAGCTATGCAAATAGACCATACATACTATAATACTAGAAACAACTTGGTGCATACAAAATGCTAGCATGCCATAGTAACATCAATAATAAAGCATAAAACATATTAGATGTCTAACACAATTCAACATATACAGTCAATATACAATGGCTTAGTAGTGTTCCCTAGTAGGGACTCACAATTATCAAGGACAGACACAATTAAAAGTAAGAGACATCAGATTGGAAGCAGAGCTTGGTGACGTAGCTGCAAGTTATGATAATTACAGAATATGCTTTCAGTTTATAACTTAATCAGGGTTGGATATATGGGCATAGCCAATTCAATTTGCGATACTGTTTGAGGTTTTTTTTAAGAGACTTTTGGAGGATTGTAGGGTTATATAGTTTGGCAATGAATTCCAGGTTTTGCCAATGAAGTTGGCAAACAGGGATTCACCAGCAGAGTTATTAGCTTTGTGAGTTTGGACCAGTAGTTTATCAGCTGACCATAGGGATCTCATGTTGCTATATGGCTTAATAATATTTTTAAGTGAGTGGGTATCCTCAGGGTGGTACAAAATTTTGTACGCGTGTGCATTCTAATTTTGTACACTATTAAGAGTTGATTGAATTGAATTAAGCTGGGCAGTTTTAGCCACTCCAGTTGTTTAAGGTGCTGGCAGTGGTGGGTTCTATATGTGGAGCCAGTGGCGAATCTGGCAATATGATTGCAGCTATAGGACAGCTTACCTAGTTCGGATTTGTTGAGGTTTGAGAGTATAGACGAGGCATATAAAAGAGTGGAGAGTAGGTTTGATCGGGCGATTGCAGTCCTAGCCAGTGGGGTTAAAAATGTATTGTTTCTATACAGTGATCCAAGCTTCTTACTGATGGTCTGTATGGTTTTGTTGACCTGTAGGCCAAATTTGAGATTATTGTCTATGATAACCCCTAGCAGTTTGGTGTGATGATCTGGGGAAATAGTGGTACCACTGTTAGATGTGACAGAGAATGAAAGTGTGGTAGATCTACTAGTGGGGGAGAAGAGTAGAAGTTTAGTTTTATTGGGGTTCAGAAGCAGGCGTTGGTTGGTGAGCCAGTTCTTGATAGTGTTAAATGTATTTTGGGTTAAGGTTTGCAGTTCAGATGGGGAGGTGGCTGAGCAGATCAGAGTGGAATCATATGAATATTGAATGCAGGTAGCTTTAGGGATAGCAGTGTGAAGGTGGCTGATAAAAATAGAGAAGAGTAGTGGACCTAGTATGGACCCTTGAGGGACACCGAGTGTGAGAGGTAGCTGGCTGGAGAGTTTGTCCTTCCACAGTACCGCCTGTTGTCTACCAGTCAGGTAGGATTGGAACCACTGGATAACAGGCTTGTTGATGGAAATAGAGTTTAGTGAAACAATGAGAAGTTCATGGTTGACCATGTCAAAGGCTTTTGATAGGTCAAGAAAGAGGGCGGAGGTTAGCCTATTGTCATTCCTCTTTTGGTTTATGGCAGTAGTAAAGAAAAGGAGGGCTGAGGTGATGCTGTGGTATGGCCTGAAATCATGCTGGGAGATGGATAGTAAGTTATTCTGTGTAAGGTATTGCATTGGTTGCTTGTGTACACATTTCTCCATTATTTTGGCTAGTGGGGAAAGAATGGCAATGGGTCTATAGTTGGATATGTCTGAGGAGCCACCACCTTTATGGAGTGGGATGACGTGAGATATTTTCCAGAGGGAGGGGATAGCATTTTCAGATAAGGTTCTGCTGATGAGGATAGATATGGGATATGCAATGGCATCTGCAGCTATTTGTAGGTACTCTGCAGGGAGGAGGTCAGCAGCGAGGGTGGTAGGTTTTAGTTTTTTTAGAAGTGTTTTGATAAAACTAGTGGATATTGGTTGGAAGCTAAATTCAGGGTGATTATTCAGTTAATTAGGCGTGTGGTTTAAGTTAGAGGGAGTTGGTTGATTTGCTAGGGACTGGATTGTTTCAGTGAAAAAGTTATTAAAGGTGCTAGCTATGGTCTCTGGGGAACTATGGGTGTAGTTAGCCAGGTTTGGGGTGGTGGAATGACCTGGACAAAGTAGTTGATTTAAGCCTGCTCAGAACTTTTGAGGGTTGTTATGGTGTTTTTGTAGGAGATTTTGATAGACGCTTTTTTTATCCAGTAAAATAGATTTTTTTGTATCATTCCTGAGTTGACGATATTTTAGATAGTCAATTGGGGCTTTAGTTGTTCTCCAGCTGGCCCAGGCTCTGTTTCTAGTTTTGATGTTAGCTTTGGTATCTTTTGTGAGCCATGGTGCTGTATTTGATCTAGATTTTATTGTATGTGCTGGAGCATGGGAATCAAGGATACTTAGGAATTTAGTGTTAAAGTGATCTGTGGCCTCCTCTAATGTTAGATTTTTTTAGATTTGACCAGTCATCTGCTTTTAATTCGTTTTGGAATATAGCAGTGTCAAAGTTTTTCCTGTTTCTAACTGTTTTATACTTGGCTTGGTGAGAGTTTCCTGCCTTATGTTTTATGATAGAGGTTAGACAATGGTCGCTGAGGTCATCAGGGAGAGTACCAGCTGTGTACAGTTGGGGTTGGTTATTAACTAGGATCCAGTCTAGGATACTTTCCCTGTTGGATGTTTTGTTTATCCTAGTGGGAGAGGTTATGGTCTGTTTAAACCCAGATAACTTTATATGGGTGAGGGGGGTCAGAGGAACAGGGGTGCCAGTCGGTGTTAAAGTCACCAAAAACTATGGTTTCTTGGGGATTGGTAGTGGATAACCAGTAAAGGATATCTTCTAGGGTATTTAGGTTGTTGCCTGGCTGAATGTATGCACAGATGATGTTCAAGTGCTTGTTTTAGTTAATCTGTAGCTTAGTTATGAGGAGTTCCGCTTTAGTGAACTGGGGAGGTTGAATGGTGTCTCTATTAACGGTTAGAGTATTTTTGTAAAGGACTGCTATCCCACCTCCTTTCCTTGTAGCATGGTCTAATCAGTGAATATTGTATCCTGGAGGTAGTATCTCATTGTCAGTAGTACTGGGTTTTAGCCAGGTTTCCG